>NC_041384.1:764629403-764659252 GCF_002162155.2 Triticum dicoccoides | reverse complement strand
TCTCGGGCGAAATAACTGCCCGCACCCTATCTCCAGGGGCTCGGGCGGTAGGGTTAGACAGCCTACCGCCAGGTGCCCTGGCGGTAGGGTGCGACGGAGGGGACGTCGGCCGTCTCCGCGTGCTGACGTGGATAAGTACCCTACCGCCAGGGGCCCCGGTGGTAGGCTGTCTAACCCTACCGCCAGAGCCCCTGGCGGTAGGAAAAAGGGTAAAATCCCGATGTTTTTTCAAACCGGGGTCAGATCCTAAATTTCTTTGGGAAAAGGGTCAAAACACGAAATTTTGCCGCTGCATGGGATTGGGTTGGGCTGGGTCAAACCCCGATCATATTGGGCTGAACCTACTAAACTTTTTTTAGCAACTCGGAGTAGATGATTAATTGGAGCGAGTATACTACATCAGCAGGCGCGAGCAGGAGTGCCAATGGGCCGGCCCAGGTAGGTTCCATATATGCTTCTCTTTCTCCTGTTTTTTCCTTTCTTTGTTTTTCTGTTTTTTCTTTTATTATTATTAATAACATCAGAAAACATATCAAGAATTTGATTAAATATTAACACAATGCAAAATGAATGTAGCTTAATTCAACAAAAATGTTGATAGCATACTCGATAAATGTTTGTGACATTTTAAAAATGTTCACGTATTTCCCGAAAATTATTGCGATTTCAAAGAAAAATAGTCGTATATTACAAAAATGTTAAACATGAATAAAATAAATATTTTTGATGTAAATGAAAAATGATGATAACATACAAAACAATATTTATGACATCCTTAAAATGTGCACATGTTTCGAAAAATATAAGTGATGTTATAAAAATGGGAGGAATGTATTTGGAAAACTTTAAAGCTATATCATACTAATGTTACCGATGTATTAAAAATGACCACTGTTTATGAAAAATTTAGACATCAAATATGTTTTTAATGAAATATTAATATTTTATTTAGCAGTTCTAATCATGTATTAAGAAATGATGATCATGTATAGAAATATTAGGCAAGTATTTAAAAATGTAAAATGATTATAAAATTGTTGATAATGTGTTGACCATTCGTTTAATGGCAATAATTGTTTTACATAAAATTTACATTTTTGTATTCGTTTTTATTTAATAAACATGTTTATATATATGTTAAATATTGTTAAATAATTATGTTATTTTTAATACCTCTCTAATATTTACTTTTACTTAATATAAGTTCTTGTTTTTTTTGTATAGGACCAATTTTTTTATATACACTTTTAGTTTTTTTAAACATGGTCAATAATATTCTAGTTGAACAAAAGAAAAACAAAGAGAACCGTCAAAAAATCAAAAAATAATGAAGGAATCAAAAGGAAAAATAAAAATAAAACAAAGAAAACATTGCGAAAAGAATGGAAAACATTGATTACCGAGAAAAACAAATAAAATGAAGAAAACTGATGAGAACAAGAAATATACAGAAATAAACCAAAGAAAAGGAAGAAGAAAAGAAAAAAAAAGTGAAAACCAGGAAAGAAACAAAAATGATGAAAAACAGATAAAAAAATGAAGAAAATCGGTGAAAACACATAAAAAAAAGGTGAACATTTAAGAAAAACCGTGGAGGGGAGCTATCATCCCCCAATAAGCAAGATATAGCTCGGATTGATAGAGCGTCTTTATCTCACTGTAAGCAAGAAGCATGGTCGTGTCGCCTCAAGGGAGGAAATCTCTTGTGAGTGGGCCCAATAAAATATTCCTCCCTTGGTCTTTCGTTATGTACCTCTGTTTCGTTAGTTCTTTTTCATTTTTCTTTTATCATTACATTTAATTATATTCCAATAAACATATTCCAAAATTAGTTCAAAAAATTAAAATATACACTGCACATTAAAAATTTTCACGAAATGTAACAAAAATCTTGCAATTTAGCAAAATATATGTACCAGCAAAAACAAATTTCTTGTGAGCTTAATAATTGAGTTCACACGTTAAAAAATTGCTCATCATATATTTTAGAATTGTTCGTGAGTTGAAAGAAACCACATATTTTTTGAAAAAGACTTTGGGCCCTTAAAATGTAGCTTTTGTACTCAGGACGGGACAACCAGACACCTCCTTTTCCAGTGCAAGTTTGCGTTCTACGTGGTCAACCATCTAAATAGCGTTTAATCTATATCCGCCTACAGGTGTTGCCAATACTTTTGGTCATTGGTTGGACGGTATTCATCATAGGCTCAAAACGCTAATAAGGGTGTGAGCGTATGCTTTACTATGATCGTTTTGGCTATGTAGAAATGATCTGATTTTTAATGACAAAAACTCTTCTCCTTTGCAGGTTATTTTCCGTTGTACGCAATTGCTTCGTACATGGTCTATGCTTCACTGTACAAGAGATCCAACCCCTATTTAAGACAGTGTGTACGCAATTAGAGCAAGTGGCCATGAAGGCTTTTTCCTAACATGGGTGACAACATGACCTCCTTCAACATAGGAATAGTGATGATCCTATTTGACTGTACTGGTGCCGATATGTCAGCTTCTTATCTTCTTTTTCAGATTGTTTCTGTTTGGTTTTATGCATTCTAACTATGCAGAGTCAGGTGTTACTTGATTTGTATCCTCTTAATGCTACGTACATTGTGAGTTATTAAAAGCTCCCTTTATAAAAAAAAACTAGGGTATCGACAAGTCCAACCGTACACTCAACTTAAGGCTAGTATAGCTAGTACCCAACATGTACCTCCTCTGGCTCTGGTCAGCTCGGACCGAGGTAAGTCAAGGTCAATGCATGTTGCATGGTCGCTTCAGCTGCTTCTCTCCTACTCGTCCACCCTCTTCACCATCTTTAACTCCAAAAACCCGTCCTCAGTGTGGATTGCAGGTTGCAACTCGCCTGCATGAAGCAGAAATCATTGGTTAGCCATACGGCGGTGAATCTGTTCCCGGGCCTTGTACACACCGTGTGTCACACTATCGAGGCCGGCCATGCTTGAAGTCATTACCCTCAGTGGCGAAGCCACGTTGAGAGGAGTGTGGTCAGGTTTTTGACAATCCTTTGTACAAAAGTAGAAGCCATGTATTTTTTTTGTATAAAATTGATGAAAAAAATGTATTTGACATCACAGATTTGAAATAACAACACAGACTTTTTATGCTGGCACCGTCACTGATTACCCTTAACCGTAAGGAGGGGGTTGCCTAAGGCTAGGCTCTGGAGTGAAGTCGTACCAAGGTAGCCGTATTGAAAGGTGCTACCTCCTCTTTCTTAGCTAGAAGAATTGCATCTCTAAAGTCAATCATTTTCTTCAGATTTTGTAGTTCTTATCGTCAACAGACTGGCCGGACACGGTTTTTTCGCCGGGTTTCATATGTACATAGCCGATATCTTAGCCACGAGTTACATGTTGATATGCGCGCTGCATGCAGTTGAGGTCCCGCCCTGGGCCTACTGCGTTTCTTCAGCTTTTTGTCATACTCATCATGCAATTGGTACTCTCCATTCTCAGGTGCTCGACCTCCATGCTTTTCTTTCATTTTCTTTATTTCTATATGAACTTTACACACATATATACTATATCTATACAAGATTAGAATGCTATCTTCTATGTTGTCTCATCGTTTCTTCTCTATTTTCTCTCACACTCACAATAATTATTTGTTTTCACACATCCTCTTAGAGCATCTTAAAGGAAATATGCCGTAGAGGCAATAATAAAGTTGTAATTTATATTGCCTTATATCATGATAAATGTTTATTATTCATGCTAGAATTGTATAACCGGAAACTTAGTACATGTGTGAACACATAGGCAAAAAAAGAGTGTCATTAGTATGCCTCTACTTGACTAGCTCGTTGAATCAAAGATGGTTAAGTTTCCTGGCCATAGACATGAGTTGTCATTTGATAAGCGGGATCACATCATTAGAGAATGATGTGAATTGACTTGAACACATAGGCAAAAAAAGAGTGTCATTAGTATGCCTCTACTTGACTAGCTCGTTGAATCAAAGATGGTTAAGTTTCCTGGCCATAGACATGAGTTGGCATTTGATAAGTGGGATCACATCATTAGAGAATGATGTGAATTGACTTGATCCATCCGTTAGCTTAGCACGATGATCGTTACAGTTTCATTGCTACTGCTTTCTTCATGACTTATACATGTTCCTCAGACTATGAGATTATGCAACTCCCGAATACTGGAGGAACACCTTGTGTGCTATCAAACGTCACAATGTAACTGGGTGATTATAAAGATGCTCTACAGGTGTCTCCGATGGTGTTTGTTGAGTTGGCATAGATCAAGATTAGGATTTGTTACTCCGCGTATCAGAGAGGTATCTCTGAGCCCTCTCGGTAATGCACATCACTATAAGTGAGGGAGTCCTGGATTAGGAGGTGTCCGGATAGCCGGACTATACCTTCGGCCGGACTCCTGGACTATGAAGATACAAGATTGAAGACTTCGTCCCGTGTCCGGATGGCACTTTCCTTGGCGTGGAAGGCAAGCTTGGCGATGCGGATATTCAGATCTCCTACCATTGTAACCGACTTTGTGTAACCCTAACCCTCTCCGGTGTCTATATAAACCGGAGGGTTTTAGTCCGTAGGACAACTCCAACATACAACAATCATACCATAGGCTAGCTTCTAGGGTTTAGCCTCCTTGATCTCATGGTAGATCTACTCCTGTACTACCCATATCATCAATATTAATCAAGCAGGACGTAGGGTTTTACCTCCATGTCGCAAACTGGATCATGCATTTCGACGACTCCAATTTGTTGGCCGGACTAGGGGCCGGTGTCGTTTTGACATCCCCCACAGGAGACACAGTTCAATATGTACTCCAGATTATGTATACGGACTCCAATAATGCAGCCGAATATGAGGCCCTTTTACACGGTCTCCGGATGGCAGTATCCATGGGCATTCAACGCCTAGAGGTGCGCAGGGATTCGAACCTCGCGATATCCCAAATAAATGGAGACTTCGACGCCAAGGATCCAAAAATGGCAGCTTACCGCAACGCCGTCTTAAAAATGTCAGCTCGGTTCGAGGGGCTCGAATTTCACCACATAGCCTGGGAAAACAATCAGGCGGCAGACGTCCTGGCACGCATCGGCGCAAAATGCGATGCAGTCCCCCCCCAACATCTTCTTGGAAAGGCTGTTTAAGCCATCCGTAGTATGGGAAGGGGAACCTAGTCGCACTGTCCGGCACCGAACAATCTGACATAATCGGAGGCTCTGCCAATGAAATTACAACTTCAGCCCACGTAATAATGGCAGTCATCGCCCCGTGGACAGAACCATTCCTAGCCTACCTTACTAGGCAGGAGCTCCCAGAGGACCAAAATGAGGCACGCTGCATAGTGCGGCGATCTAAGGCCTATAAAGTCCATGAGGGAGAACTTTATAAGAAAAGCACTACCGGAGTCCTTCAAAGGTGCATCTCCGAAGAGGAAGGGCGGAACTTGCTGGCTGAAATTCATGCCGGACTCGGTGGTCATCACGCTGCAGCTCGGTCCCTTTTAAGCAAGGCTTTCCGTGCAGGCTTTTATTGGCCGACAGTCCGGGCAGACGCTCAGGACTTGGTCCAATGATGCGTCATTTGCCAGCTTTTCGCAAACCAAAGCCATATGCCACCCACCGCCCTCCAAACTATCCCCATCACTTGGCCTTTCGCGGTCTGGGGGCTTGACATGGTTGGACACCTTAAAGGCGGAACCCAAAAGAAAAAATACTTACTGGTCATGGTGGACAAGTTCACCAAATGGATAGAAGCCAAGCCTGATAAGACGGCCGAATCCGGACCGGTGATAGACTTCATATCCGGGGTCGTACACCGTTACGGCGTCCCCCATAGCATCATTACTGATAACGGCACAAACTTTACAGTCGACAAGGTAAAACTCTGGTGCAAAAACATGGGCATCAAGCTCGATTATGCATCCGTCTATCACCCACAAACTAACGGCCAGGTCGAACGTGCAAATGGTCTTATTATCATCAAGGAATCCAACACGCATTGGGTAGAGGAGCTTGACTCCGTACTCTGGGGGCTGCGGACCACGCCGAATCGCACCACTGGATACACACCATTCTTCATGGTGTACGGCGCAGAGGCTGTTTTGCCTTGCGACATCATTCATTACTCACCTCGAGTGCGCATGTACGAAGAAAGAGAAGCCGAACTTGATCGGCAGGACAGTTTGGATGCCTTGGAGGAGGAGCGTGACGTGGCAAAAGCCCGTTCCGCATTTTATCAATAGCAGGCTCGAAGATATCAAAGCAGAGAAGTACGGGCCAAAAACTACAACGTTGGCAAACTAGTTCTACGCCTGCCGGACAAGAAAAAGGACAAACTGAAGCCCAAGTGGGAAGGTCCCTTCATAATCAACCAAGTCCTGACTGGCGGAGCGTACCGCCTGCGAGATGCGTCGGACAACCGACTCGAGCCGAACCCATGGAACGCAGCCCGTCTCCGAAGATTCTATGCCTAGCGCCGGACTCTGTGTTCGTCTCCTACCTCTGTCTATTTTTTATATTTTCTGTCTTACATTTCTCTCCTTCCCTTAAAGGCTCATAAAGAGACGCGCTACCCGCGCTCACTATACCTGGGGGCTTTTTTAAACAGAAGCTTATTTATACGGGCTTCACGCCCAACACATGTGTCAAACTTCCACATGTACCTTTTGTTCACCATTATATGCATCGATATGACTTAAGTTTTGGCCAAGCTGGGTTGCCTGGCTCCTGTGCTTACCCCTACGTTCCCGATTGTTCGGCTAGGTGGTAAAGGGAGCACCTCTGCGATTGTTACTGCCGGGTCAGCCGGATGTGTACCTCAGACTTGGTGAAGCCGAAAGCTAGCGTTCTTAAGGGAATATTCGGTCGGTGAACTAAAGATGACCTTTTTTACTTATTTATATGCCCCCAGATGCTTTTTCTGCGTTCGCAGTCCGGACATGCACTTTAGGGCATGCCTCCCAGAGAAAGGAACCCCTAACGGAACTATTCTCTCTGGAAGATGTTTCTTACTAACCATGTAATATAACATAACTAGTTGGGCACTTGTCTGATAAAGCACCAATGACCCCTACGCCTGGTCTCCATGCATACCCCGGTTCTTATATAACTGCTAGGGTATTCGGACACACTCCGGACCGTCAGGTCCCGAGGTCGAAGCGAAAAGGTCGGCAACGACAAACGATCTACAATCCGGCTAGAAGGCATTACACATGTCAATTAAAATTACATAGTCACTCCGACTGATTGTATTCCTCTTCAATACCATCTAATAGGCTGTCTAGTTTACAGTCCTGTTGGGAATACTTTGCGGCCAATTCTACTTGGCCGTACACTAAGCTCACAGGGATCTCCTTCCCATCTGGCCCCACAGGTCCGACCTCGGTCATGTGGTTTGGGTCAGCCTTGGTGTACCGAGTCTTCACCATGGCCCAAGCTTCCCTAGCACCTTGACGGCAGGCCGATACCTTCCATAGCCGGAAGCCCCGCCGTGCTCCCTTCAGCCTCTCCGCAAGCTCTCCAAGGCCTTCGGGCACGGAGACGGATGGCCACAAGGCCTGGGCAATGCCTTGCATCACCTCCCGAACTTGTTCGTGCAGTTGTGAGAGCTCGGGAAGAAGGTCACCCGTAGAACCGGGCATTTCCTCTGCAGGACGACCTGTGAGCATACCTACAGACATAACTCTGTTAGTCGACTTCCTCGCCGAACTCTTTTCCAGAGTTCGTTCAAGCACTTACTAAATATGCCGCGTCGAAGCCGTTTATTCTCCTTCACGGAGTCCGACAGTTGGGCTTGAACATCTTGTAGTTCCACGCCCAGCTGGGTGTTGGCATCTTGAAGATCATTCTTCTCCCGCCTCACCTTTGTCAGCACGCTCTCACCAGCCTTTAGCTGGCGTAGGAGTTGTTGCTTTTCCGGATCTAGTCCGGCGCCATCTGCAATTTCATTTGTCAGATTTGCAAATATGGCGCACTTCGCACAATACTTATCTTTTTGAAGCATGTATTACCAGAGGGGGTCTCTTGGGGCTCCCCTGTCGCGGCTAGTGCGGCCTCAAGTTGGGATTTGCACTCTTCTAGCTCCTGGGACAGTTGGGTATTCTTCTCTGAAAGAACCTGCATATCACATGATCCTTAAATCAGTTATTTTAACTGCTTCAAGTCTCGGGGGCTACTGATATATAACCATCAAATTTTCTTACCCGTATGTCTTTTACATATTGCTCCGTGGCTCTGGCTAGATCATTTTGAGCGGCACGGAGGTGCGCATGTCCCGAATTGAAGGCATCCAATGCCTCTTGGGAGAAACAAGCATCGCGAAGAACTGTCCGGCGACGCCTGTGGTTCATGGCACTCTCCACCTCGGAATTGGTGGCAGACAGCCTATCCGCATCCTCTGTCGGAGGAGCGTCCGGTGCGCGCCTCGTGTTCGCCTCCGCTTCCGGACCAGGCTTTGGAGCCTGGCTGGTGGAGGTGCGATTGGCAACCTCTCCGGATACAGTTCGGCGAGGTCTCTTCGTCCTAAAGAGAGCACGAGCGTTATTATGCCTTGACGGAATAACACCTGGGAATAAGGTGGTGCGCTATACCTTTGCGCCGGTGTCTCAGTCCGGACAGCACTTCTTTTCAGCCCGCGGGGCCTTGCCGCCCCTCGTTGGCTAGTCGCCGTAGGCTCCGCCTCCCGTCTCGAGGACCTCCCCTGCAAAGCATGGTTGTTATATGACAATCGAAAACACGCGAGGATAGATCCCTTTTCAAAGTGCTGGGACTTCGGTCTCAGTTACCTGTGAGGCTGGGAGTAGCCCTGGGTAATCGGCCGTAATGGCCACCAAGGCATTGTCGATGCTCAGTTGGTGAAATACCCCATCGATCAGCTCCACAGATATGTCCTGATCCTCTTGGGAGGCCGGGTCTAGGGACCGTTCCGGGCCCTCGGGTTGTGGAGGAAGGCTGGTCATTTCTTTCACGCCCTGGCGTAGTTCCTGCATCAAAATCATAAGATGAGATGTTCAAACAATGGGAATATGAAACGGGTGGACAAGTAAAAGTGTCCACTTACCCAGCTTGGAGGATTATACATTGAAAATCCACCCTGAGGGTTGACGCGGAGAAATTCCTCCTCTTCTCCCTTGTACAAAGCGGATAAGATCTTTATCAGAGCGGCAGGCGAGTCCGGCCCCTTACGGCCGTGACGGGTGGCGTCGTCCTCCCCGTTGAAATCCCACATGGGGTGGCTTCTATACTGAAGCGGCTGCACCCCCCGAATGATGCATACGACCATGACTCCGATCATGGTTAGTCCGGAATGAGCCAATAGTCTTATCCGGCCCATCAGGTACAGGACGTCCCTGTCACTTTCTCTCTGAGAGCTCTGTGGACGCTAGCTTAAGCGTTTCTTCAGGGGAGCACTGTTGAATTCGGGGAGGCCGATCCGAATAGGATCCGGCAGTGGGACATCCTCCATATAAAACCATTCTGAAGGCTAGTCCTCAGACGCCTTCTTTGGGGTTCCGGATAGATATCCGGTCCCGGCGATGCGCCACACCTCGGATCCGCCCACTTGATATATTGACCCCTTCTGAGAACGGGGCACCAGGCAGAATAGCCTCTTCCACAGCGCGAAATGAGCCTCAACACCCAAGAATAGCTCGCAAAGGGCTACGAAGCCCGCGATATGCAATATGGAGGCAGGCGTGAGGTTGTGCAGCTAGAGGCCATAGAACTCCAGGAGCCCCCGGAGAAACGGATGAATTGGAAATCTGAGCCCTCTTATTAAATAAGGGACAAGGCATACCCGCTCTCCCTTGGAGGGATTGGGGGCGCGCTCCGCTTGCTCTCCGCCATTATAGGTGGCGAGTCCGGCTCGAACTGGGACCATATAGGCCGGGGGGAGAAATCCCTTGGTCTGGAGCGACACTAGCTCGCTATGCGGGATGGAGCATCTCTCCCAATCTCCAGGCTTAGGACTGGAAGGGCGAGAGGAGGAGTTGCGACGGCTGGCCATGGTGGAATGGACATTTGTCAGATGTGCTCTGATGAACACTCGCGGAGGGGGGAAGGTGTGGTTTGGATCTAAATCCTCATTCCTTTAAATAGGTGGATCATTTACGCGGCTAGGGGTGTAAATGTAAAAACACCCAGAGTTTTCGTATTCGTTTGACACGTGGAAGACGGCCATTATTGGGCGTAGAAGCCAAGGAGCGCTACATTACAAAAACCGGACATTATTCAACAGGTACACGGAATTTGGAGAAGAACCCGCCTTGCAATGCCGAAGACAATCTGCGCGCCAGACTCGTCGTCATTGAAGCCTGGTTCGGGGGCTACTGAGGGAGTCCTGGATTAGGGGGTGTCCAGATAGCCGGACTATACCTTCAGCCGGACTCCTGGACTATGAAGATACAAGATTGAAGACTTCGTCCCGTGTACGTATGGGACTTTCCTTGGCGTGGAAGGCAAGCTTGGCGATGCGGATATTCAGATCTCCTACCATTGTAACCGACTTTGTGTAACCCTAACCCTCTCCGGTGTCTATATAAACCGGAGGGTTTTAGTCCGTAGGACAACTCAAACATACAACAATCATACCATAGGCTAGCTTCTAGGGTTTAGCCTCCTTGATCTCGTGGTAGATCTACTCTTGTACTACCCATATCATCAATACTAATCAAGCAGGATGTAGGGTTTTAGCTCCATCAAGAGGGCCCGAACCTGGGTAAAACTTCGTGTCCCTTGTCTCCTGTTACCATCCGCCTAGACGCACAGTTCGCGACCCCCTACCCGAGATCCGCCGGTTTTTACACCGACAATAAGCCTTGCAAGCATTGTGACTAATGAGTTAGTTGTGGGATGATGCATTACGGAATGAGCAAAGAGACTTTCCAGTAACGAGATTGAACTAGGTATTGAGATACCGACGATCGAATCTCGGGCAAGTAACATACCGATGACAAAGGGAACAACGTATGTCGTTATGCGGTTTGACCGATAAAGATCTTCGTAGAATATGTAGGAGCCAGTATGAGCATCCAGGTTCTGCTATTGGTTATTGACCGGAGATGTGTCTCAGTCATGTCTACATAGTTCTCGAACCCGTAGGGTCTACACGCTTAACGTTCGATGATGATTTATATTATGAGTTATGTGGTTTGATAATCGAAGTTTGTTCGGAGTCCCGGATGAGATCGGGGACATGATGAGGAGTCTCAAAATGGTCGAGAGGTAAAGATCGATATATTGGAAGGCTATATTCGGACATCGGAAAGGTTCCAAGTGATTCGGGTATTTTTCGGAGTATCGGAGAGTTACGAGAATTCGCCGGGAGAAGTATTGGGCCTTATTGGGCCATACGGGAATAGAGGAGGCAGGCCAAAGGGAAGGAGGCGCCCCATGGGTTCAAATTGTACTAGGGGAAAGGGGACGGCGCCCCCCTTGCCCTTTCCTACTCCCTCTTTCTTTCCCTCTTTCTTATCTCCTACTTCGGAAAGGAAAAGGGGAATCCTACTAGGACTTGGGAGTCTTAATAGGACTCCCCACACTTGGCGCGCCCCCTCTAGGGCCGGCCTCCTCCTCCTACCTCATTTATATACGTGGGCAGGGGACACCGCAAAGGCACAACAGACAATCTCTTAGCCGTGTGCGGTGCCCCCCTCCACACTTACTGTTGGGGAACGTTGCAGAAAACAAAAAATTTTCTACTCGTTTCACCAAGATCATCTAGGAGTTCATCTAGCAACGAGTCATTGGATGCATCTACGTACCTTGTAGATCGCGAGCGGAAGCGTTCAAAGAACGAGGATGATGTAGTCGAACACGACGTGATTCGAATCACCGGAGATCCTAGCACCGAACGGACGGCACCTCCGCGTTCAACACACGTATGGAACAGCCACGTCTCCTCCTTCTTGATCCAGCAAGGGAGGGAGGAGAGGTTGAGGGAGATAGCACCTGCAGCAGCACGACGGCGTGGTGTTGATGGAGCTGCAGTACTCCAGCAGAGCTTCGCTAAGCACTATGGAGGTTGAGGAGGTGTTGGGGAGGGAGAAGGAGGCAACCAAAGGCCAAGGACTCAAGGTATCAAGTCCCTCCTCTCCCCCACTATATATAGGGGTGCCAAGGGGGGGTGGCCGGCCCTAGGAGATCCAATCTCCTAGGGGGTGCGGCGGCCTAGGGAGGTTTCCCTCCCCCCCAAGGCACCTAGGAGGTGCCTTCCACTAGTAGGACTCCTCCCCCTTGGAAACCCTAGGCGCATGGGCCTTGTGGGGCTGGTGCCCTTGGCCCAAGCAGGCCAAGGCGCACCCCCTACAGCCCATGTGGCCCCCGGGGATGGGTGGCCCCACCCGGTGGGCCCCCGGGACCCCTCCGGTGGTCCCGGTACAATACCGATAACCCCGAAACTTGTCCCGATGCCCGAAACAGGACTTCCCATATATAAATCTTTACCTCCGGACCATTCCGGAACTCCTCGTGACGTCCGGGATCTCATCCGGGACTCCGAACAACATTCGGGTCACTGCATATACATATCTCTACAACCCTAGCGTAACCGAACCTTAAGTGTGTAGACCCTACGGGTTCGGGAGACAAGCAGACATGACCGAGACGACTCTCCGGTCAATAACCAACAGCGGGATCTGGATACCCATGTTGGCTCCCACATGCTCCACGATGATCTCATCGGATGAACCACGATGTCGAGGATTCTATCAACCCCGTACGCTATTCCCTTTGTCTATCGATATGTTACTTGCCCGAGATTCGATCGTCGGTATCCCAATACCTCGTTCAATCTCGTTACCGGCAAGTCATTTTACTCGTACCGTAATGCATGATCCGGTGACCAGACACTTGGTCACTCTGAGCTCATTATGATGATGCATTACCGAGTGGGCCCAGTGATACCTCTCCGTCATACGGAGTGACAAATCCCAGTCTTGATCCATGTCACCCAACAGACACTTTCGGAGATACCCGTAGTCTACCTTTATAGTCACCCAGTTACGTTGTGACGTTTGGCATACCCAAAGCACTCCTACGGTATCCGGGAGTTACACGATCTCATGGTCTAAGGAAAAGATACTTTGACATTGCAAAACTCTAGCAAACGAACTATACGATCTTGTGCTATGTTTAGGATTGGGTCTCGTCCATCACATCATTCTCCTAATGATGTGATCTCGTTATCAATGACATCCAGTGTCCATAGTCAGGAAACCATGACTATCTGTTGATCAACGAGCTAGTCTACTAGAGGCTTACTAGGGACATGTTGATGTCTATTATTCACACATGTATTACGATTTCCAGATAACACAATTATAGCATGAATAAAGAAAATTATCATGAACAAGGAAATATAATAATAATGCTTTTATTATTGCCTCTAGGGCATATTTCCAACAGTCTCCCACTTGCAATAGAGTCAATAATCTAGTTACATTGTGATGAATCGAACACCCATGGAATTCTGGTGTTGATCATGTTTTGCTCTAGGGAGAGGTTTAGTCAACGGATCTGCTACATTCAGGTCCGTATGTACTTTACAAATCTCTATGTCTCCATCTTGAACATTTTCACGAATGGAGTTGAAGCGACGCTTGATGTGCCTTGTCTTCTTGTGAAACCTGGGCTCCTTGGCAAGTGCAATAGCTCCAGTGTTGTCACAGAAGAGCTTGATCGGCCCCGACGCATTGGGTATGACTCCTAGGTCGGTGATGAACTCCTTCACCCATATTGCTTCATGTGCTGCCTCCGAGGCTGCCATGTACTCCGCTTCACATGTAGATCCCGCCACGACGCTTTGCTTGCAACTGCACCAGCTCACTGCCCCACCATTCAAAATATACACGTATCCGATTTGTGACTTAGAGTCATCCAGATCTGTGTCGAAGCTAGCGTCGACGTAACCCTTTACGACGAGCTCTTCGTCACCTCCATAAACGAGAAACATTTCCTTAGTCCTTTTCAGGTACTTCAGGATATTCTTGACCGCTGTCCAGTGTTCCTTGCCAGGATTACTTTGGTACCTTCCTACCAAACTGACGGCAAGGTTAACATCAGGTCTGGTACACAGCATGGCATACATAATAGAACCTATGGCTGAGGCATAGGGGATGACGCTCATCTCTTCTATATCTTCTGCCGTGGTCGGACACTGAGCTGAGCTCAATTTCACACCTTGTAACACAGGCAAGAACCCTTTCTTGGATTGATCCATATTGAACTTCTTCAATATCTTATCAAGGTATGTGCTTTGTGAAAGACCTATGAGGCGTCTTGATCTATCTCTATAGATTTTGATGCCTAATATATAAGCAGCTTCTCCAAGGTCCTTCATTGAAAAACTTTTATTCAAGTAGGCCTTGATGCTGTCCAAGAGTTCTATATCATTTCCCATCAAGAGTATGTCATCTACATATAATATGAGAAATGCTACAGAGCTCCCACTCACTTTCTTGTAAACGCAGGCTTCTCCATAAGTCTGTGTAAACCCAAACGCTTTGATCATCTCATCGAAGCGAATGTTCCAACTCCGAGATGCTTGCACCAGCCCATAAATCGAGCGTTGGAGCTTGCACACTTTGTCAGCATTCTTAGGATCGACAAAACCTTCCGGCTGCATCATATACAATTCTTCCTTAAGGAAACCATTAAGGAATGCCGTTTTGACGTCCATTTGCCATATTTCGTAATCATAGAATGCGGCAATTGCTAACATGATTCGGACGGACTTCAGCTTCGCTACCGGTGAGAAAGTCTCATCGTAGTCAACCCCTTGAACTTGTCGATAACCCTTAGCGACAAGCCGAGCTTTATAGATGGTCACATTACCATCCGCGTCTGTCTTCTTCTTAAAGATCCATTTATTTTCTATGGCTCGCCGTTCAACGGGCAAGTCAGTCAAAGTCCATACTTCGTTCTCATACATGGATCCTATCTCGGATTTCATGGCTTCTAGCCATTTGTCGGAATCCGGGCCCGCCATCGCTTCTTCATAGTTCGAAGGTTCACCGTTGTCTAACAACATGATTTCCAAGACAGGGTTGCCGTACCACTCTGGTGCGGAACGTGTCCTTGTGGACCTTCGAATTTCAGTAGGAGCTTGATCAGAAGTATCTTGATCATTATCATTAACTTCCTCTCTAGTCGGTGCTGGCACCTCAGGAACATTTTCTTGAGTTGCGTCATTTTCCGGTTCAAGAGGCAATACTTCATCAAGCTCTACTTTCCTCCCACTTACTTCTTTCGAGAGAAACTCTTTCTCCAGAAAGGACCCATTCTTGGCAACAAAGATCTTGCCTTCGGATCTAAGGTAGAAGGTGTACCCAATAGTTTCTTTTGGGTACCCTATGAAGACGCATTTTTCCGATTTGGGTTCGAGCTTTTCAGGTTGAAGTTTCTTGACATAAGCATCGCATCCCCAAACTTTTAGAAACGACAGCTTAGGTTTCTTCCCAAACCATAATTCATACGGTGTCGTCTTAACGGATTTCGACGGAGCCCTATTTAAAGTGAATGCGGCAGTCTCTAAAGCATAGCCCCAAAAAGAAAGCGGTAAATCGGTAAGAGACATCATAGATCGCACCATATCTAACAGAGTGCGATTACGACATTCGGACACACCATTACGCTGAGGTGTTCCAGGCGGCGTGAGTTGTGAAACTATTCCACATTTTCTTAAGTGTGCCCCAAACTCGTGACTCAAGTATTCTCCTCCACGATCTGATCGTAGAAACTTGATTTTCCTGTCACGTTGATTTTCAACCTCACTCTGAAATTCCTTGAACTTTTCAAAGGTTTCAGACTTGCGTTTCATTAAGTAGATATACCCATACCTACTTAAATCATCAGTGAGGGTGAGAACATAACGATAGCCACCGCGAGCCTCAACACTCATTGGACCGCACACATCGGTATGTATGATTTCCAATAAGTCGGTTGCTCGCTCCATTGTTCCTGAGAACGGAGTCTTGGTCATTTTACCCATAAGGCATGGTTCGCACGTGTCAAATGATTCATAATCAAGACACTCTAAAAGTCCATCAGCATGGAGCTTCTTCATGCGTTTGACACCTATGTAACCAAGGCGGCAGTGCCACAAGTATGTGGGACTATCATTATCAACTTTACTTCTTTTGGTACTCACATTATGAATATGTGTAGCATCACGTTGGAGATTCATAAGGAATAAACCATTCACCATAGGAGCATGACCATAAAACATATCTCTCATAAAAATGGAACAACCATTATTCTCAGATTTAAAAGAGTAGCCATCTCGAATTAAACGAGATCCCGATACAATGTTCATGCTCAAAGCTGGCACTAAATAACAATTATTAAGGTTTAAAACTAATCCCGAAGGGAGATGCAGAGGTAGCGTGCCGACGGCGATCACATTGACCTTGGAACCATTCCCGACGCGCATCGTCACCTCGTCCTTTGCCAGTTTCCGCTTATTCCGCAGCCCCTGCTTTGAGTTACAAATGTGAGCAACTGCACCGGTATCAAATACCCAGGAGCCACTACGGGCACTAGTAAGGTACACATCAATTACATGTATATCACATATACCTTTGGTTTTGCCGGCCTTCTTATCCGCTAAGTACTTAGGGCAGTTCCGCTTCCAGTGACCGCTTCCCTTGCAATAAAAGCACTCAGTCTCGGGCTTGGGTCCATTCTTTGGCTTCTTCCCGGCAGCTTGCTTGCCGGGAGCGGCAACCCCCTTGCCGTCCTTCTTGAAGCTCTTTTTACCCTTGCCTTTCTTGAACTTAGTGGTTTTATTGACCATCAACACTTGATGTTCTTTCCTGACTTCTACCTCTGCTGATTTCAGCATAGCAAATACTTCAGGAATGGTCTTTTCCATCCCCTGCATATTGAAGTTCATCACAAAGCTCTTGTAGCTTGGTGGAAGCGACTGGAGGATTCTGTCAATGACCGCATCATCCGGGAGATTAACTCCCAGCTGAGTCAAGCGGTTATGCAACCCAGACATAGTGAGTATGTGCTCACTGACAGAACTGTTTTCCTCCATCTTACAGCTGAAGAATTTGTCGGAGACTTCATATCTCTCGACCCGGGCATGAGCTTGGAAAACCATTTTCAGCTCTTCGAACATCTCATATGCTCCATGTCTCTCAAAACGCTTTTGGAGCCCCGGCTCTAGGCTGTAAAGCATGCCGCACTGAACGAGGGAGTAGTCATCGAAACGTGCCTGCCAAGCGTTCATAATGTCTTGTTCTGCAGGGAGAACGGGTGCGTCACCAAGCGGTGCTTGTAGGACATAATCTTTCTTGGCAGCTATGAGGATGATCCTCAGGTTCCGGACCCAGTCCGTATAGTTGCCGCCATCGTCTTTCAGCTTAGTTTTCTCTAGGAACGCGTTGAAGTTGAGGACTACGTTGGCCATTTGATCTACAAGACATATTGCAAAGATTTTAGACTAAGTTCATGATAATTAAGTTCAACTAATCAAATTATTAGTGAACTCCCACTTAGATTAGACATCCCTCTAGTCATCTAAGTATTACATGATCCGAGTTAAACTAGACCGTGTCCGATCATCACGTGAGACGGACTAGTCAACATCGGTGAACATCTTCATGTTGATCGTATCTTCTATACGACTCATGCTCGACCTTTCGGTCTTCTGTGTTCCGAGGCCATGTCTGTACATGCTAGGCTCGTCAAGTCAACCTAAGTGTTTGCATGTGTAAATCTGTCTTACACCCGTTGTATGTGAACGTCTGAATAAAACACCCGATCATCACGTGGTGTTTTGAAACAGCGAACTGTCGCAACGGTGCACAGTTAGGGGGAACACTTCTTGAATTTTATTGTGAGGGATCATCTTATTTACTACCGTCGTTCTAAGTAAACAAGATGCAAAACATGATAAACATCACATGCAATCAAATAATAAACGTGACATGATATGGCCATTTTCACATAGCTCCTTTGATCTCCATCTTGGGGCTTCGTGATCATCTTGTCACCGGCTTGACACCACGATCTCCATCATCATGATCTCCATCATCGTGTCTCCATGAAGTTGCTCGCCAACTATTACTTCTACTACTATGGCTAACGCGTTTAGCAATAAAGTAAAGTAATTTACATGGCGTTTCTCGATGACACGCAGGTCATTAAAAGAATAAAGACAACTCCTATGGCTCCTGCCGGTTGTCATACTCATCGACATGCAAGTCGTGAATCCTATTACAATAGCATGAACATCTCATACATCACATATAGATCATTCATCATTCATCACAACTTTGGCCATATCATATCACAAACCACTTGCTGCAAAAACAAGTTAGACGTCCTCTAATTGTTGTTGCAAGTTTTTTTTTTACGTGGCTGAATTAGGGTTCTAGCAAGAACGTTTTCTTACCTACGTTAAAGCCACAACGTGATTTGTCAACTTCTATTTACCCTTCATAAGGACCCTGTTCATCGATTCCGCTCCAACTAAAGTAGGAGAGACAGACACCCGCCAGCCACCTTATGCAACTAGTGCATGTTAGTCGGTGGAACCGGTCTCACGTAAGCGTACGTGTAAGGTTGGTCCGGGCCGCTTCATCCCACAATACCGCTGAAGCAAGAAAGGACTAGTAACGGCAAGAAAGTTGACAAATCTACGCCCACAACAAATTGTGTTCTACTCGCGCAAGAAGAACTACGCATAGACCTAGCTCATGATGCCACTGTTGGGGAACGTTGCAGAAAACAAAAAATTTTCTACTCGTTTCACCAAGATCATCTAGGAGTTCATCTAGCAACGAGTCATTGGATGCATCTATGTACCTTGTAGATCGCGAGCGGAAGCGTTCAAAGAACGAGGATGATGTAGTCGAACACGACGTGATTCGAATCACCGGAGATCCTAGCACCGAACGGACGGCACCTCCGCGTTCAACACACGTACGGAACAGCCACGTCTCCTCCTTCTTGATCCAGCAAGGGAGGGAGGAGAGGTTGAGGGAGATAGCACCTGCAGCAGCATGACGGCGTGGTGTTGATGGAGCTGCAGTACTCCAGCAGAGCTTCGCTAAGCACTATGGAGGTTGAGGAGGTGTTGGGGAGGGAGAAGGAGGCAACCAAAGGCCAAGGACTCAAGGTATCAAGTCCCTCCTCTCCCCCACTATATATAGGGGTGCCAAGGGGGGGGGGTGGCCGGCCCTAGGAGATCCAATCTCCTAGGGGGTGCGGCGGCCTAGGGAGGTTTCCCTCCCCCCCAAGGCACCTAGGAGGTGCCTTCCACTAGTAGGACTCCTCCCCCTTGGAAACCCTAGGCGCATGGGCCTTGTGGGGCTGGTGCCCTTGGCCCAAGCAGGCCAAGGCGCACCCCCTACAGCCCATGTGGCCCCCGGGGATGGGTGGCCCCACCCGGTGGGCTCCCGGGACCCCTCCGGTGGTCCCGGTACAATACCGATAACCCCGAAACTTGTCCCGATGCCCGAAACAGGACTTCCCATATATAAATCTTTACCTCCGGACCATTCCGGAACTCCTCGTGACGTCCGGGATCTCATCCGGGACTCCGAACAACATTCGGCTCACTGCATATACATATCTCTACAACCCTAGCGTAACCGAACCTTAAGTGTGTAGACCCTACGGGTTCGGGAGACAAGCAGACATGACCGAGACGACTCTCCGGTCAATAACCAACAGCGGGATCTGGATACCCATGTTGGCTCCCACATGCTCCACGATGATCTCATCGGATGAACCACGATGTCGAGGATTCTATCAACCCCGTACGCTATTCCCTTTGTCTATCGATATGTTACTTGCCCGAGATTCGATCGTCGGTATCCCAATACCTCGTTCAATCTCGTTACCGGCAAGTCACTTTACTCGTACCGTAATGCATGATCCCGTGACCAGACACTTGGTCACTCTGAGCTCATTATGATGATGCATTACCGAGTGGGCCCAGTGATACCTCTCCGTCATACGGAGTGACAAATCCCAGTCTTGATCCATGTCACCCAACAGACACTTTCGGAGATATCCGTAGTCTACCTTTATAGTCACCCAGTTACGTTGTGACGTTTGGCATACCCAAAGCACTCCTACGGTATCCGGGAGTTACACGATCTCATGGTCTAAGGAAAAGATACTTTGACATTGCAAAACTCTAGCAAACGAACTATACGATCTTGTGCTATGTTTAGGATTGGGTCTCGTCCATCACATCATTCTCCTAATGATGTGATCTCGTTATCAATGACATCCAGTGTCCATAGTCAGGAAACCATGACTATCTGTTGATCAACGAGCTAGTCTACTAGAGGCTTACTAGGGACATGTTGATGTCTATTATTCACACATGTATTACGATTTCCAGATAACACAATTATAGCATGAATAAAGACAATTATCATGAACAAGGAAATATAATAATAATGCTTTTATTATTGCCTCTAGGGCATATTTCCAACACTTACACACCTCGGTCATATCGTCGTCATAGTGCTTAGGCGAAGCCCTGTGCCGGTAGCTTCATCATCACCGTCGCCACGCCGTCGTTCTGATGTAACTCTCCCGCGGCCTCAACTGGATCAAGAGTACAAGGGACGTCACTGAGCCAAACGTGTGCAGATCGTGGAGGTGCCGTACTTTCGGTACTAGGATCGATCGGATCGTGAAGACGTACGACTACATCAACCGCCTTGTCATAACGTTTCCGCTTACAGTCTATGAGGGTACGTGGACTACACTCTCCCCTCTCGTTGCTATGCATCACCATGATCTTGCGTGTGCGTATGATTTTTTTTTGAAATTACTGTGTTCCCCAACAGTGGCATCCGAGCCAGGTCTACGCGAAGATGTTATATGCACGGGTAGAACACAAGTGAGTTGTGGGCGATAATAGTCACTGCTTACCAGCATGTCATACTTTGATACGGCGGTATTGTTGGATGAAGCGGCCCGGACTGACATTACGCATACGCTTACGCGAGACTGGTTCTACTGACGTGCTTTGCACACAGGTGGCTGGCAGGTGTCAGTTTCTCCAAACTTTCGTTGAATAGAGTGTGGCTACGCCTGGTCCTTGTTGAAGGTAAAAACAGCACATACTTGATGAAAAATCGTTGTGTTTTTGATGCGTAGGTAAGAACAGTTCTTGCTCAGCCCGTAGCAGCCACGTAAAACTTGTAACAACAAAGTAGAGGACGTCTAACTTGTTTTTGCAGGGCTTGTTGTGATGTGATATGGTCAAGACGTGATGAGATATAAGTTGTTGTATGAGATGATCATATTTTGTTGAATTATCGGCAACTCGCAGAAGCCTTATGGTTGTCTCTTTATTGCATAAGATGCAAGCGCCAAATAATTGCTTTACTTTATCGCTATGCGATAGCAATAGTTGGCGAGACGACCATGTGACGACACATTGATAGAGATCAAGATGATGGAGATCATGGTGTCATGCCGGTGACAATGGAGATCATGATGGTACTTTGGAGATGGAGACCAAAGGCACACGATGATGATGGTCATATCATATCACATATTTTGATTGCATATGATGTTTGTCTTTTATACATCTTATTTTTCTTAGTTCGATGGTAGCTTTATAAGATGATCCCTTACTAAAATTTTAAGGTATAAGTGTTCTCCCTGAGTATGCACCGTTGCGATAGTTCTTCGTGCTGAGGCACCATGTGATGATCGGGTGTGATAAACTCTACGTTCACATACAACGGGTGCAAGCCAGTTTTGCACATGCATAATACTCGGGTTAAACTTGACAAGCCTAGCATATGCAGATATGGCCTTGGAACACTGAGACTGAAAGGTCGAGCGTGAATCATATAGTAGATATGATCAACATAGTGATGTTCACCATTGAAAACTACTCCATCTCACGTGATGATCGGACATGGTTTAGTTGATTTGGATCACGTGATCATTTAGATGACTAGAGGGATGTTTATATAAGTGGGAGTTCTTAAGTAATATGATTAATTGAACTTTAGTTTATCATGAACTTAGTCCTGATAGTATTTGCATAACTATGCTGTAGATCAATAGCTCACGATGTAGCTCCCCGTTTATTTTTGATATGTTCCTAGAGAAAAACTATGTTGAAATATGATAGTAGCAATGATGCGGACTAGGTCCGTGATCTGAGGATTATCCTCATTGCCGCACAGAAGAATTATGTCCTTGATGCACCGCTAGGTGACAAACCTAGTGCAGGAGCAAATGCATACATTATGAACATTTGACAAGCTCGGTACGATGACTACTTGATAGTTTAGTGCACCATGCTTTACGGCTTAGAACCGGGAGTTCAAAAACGTTTTGAACATCACGGAGCATATAAGATGTTCCAAGAGTTGAAATTGGTATCTCATACTCATGCCCGTGTCAAGAGGTATGAGACCTCTGACAATACTTTGCCTACAAGATGGAGGAGAATAGCTCAACGAGTGAGCATGTGCTCAGAATGTCTGAGTACTACAATCACTTGAATCAAGTGGGAGTTAATCTTCCTGATAAGTTGTGATTGGTAGAGTTCTCTAGTCACTATCACCAGGTTACTAGAAGTTCGTGATGAACTATAATATGCAAGGGATAACAGAAACGATTCCCAAAGCTCTTCGCCATGCTGAAATCGGCAAAGGTAGAAATCAAGAAAAAGCATCAAGTGTTGATGGTTGACAAGACCACTACTTTCAAGTAAAAGGGCAAGGGAAAGAAAGGAAACTTCAAGAACAATGGCAAGCAAGTTGCCACTCCCATGAATAAGCGCAAAGCTAGACCCAAGCCTGAAACTGAGTGCTTCTAATGTAAAGGAAATGGTCACTGGAAGTGGAACTGCCCTAGATACTTGGCGGATAAGAAGGATGGCATAGTGAACAAAGGTATATTAGATATACATGTTATTGATGTGTACTTTACTAGTGTTTATAGCAACCCCTCGGTATTTGATACTAGTTCAGTTGCTAAAAGTAGTAACTCGAAACGGGAGTTGCAAAATAAACAGAGACTAGTTAAGGGCGAGGTGATGATGTGTGTTGGAAGTGATTCCAAGGTTGATAAGATCACCATCGCACACTCCCTTTACCTTCGGGATTAGTGTTGAACCTAAAATAAATGTTATTTGGTGTTTGCGTTGAGCATGAATATGATTGGATCATGTTTATTGCAATATGATTATTCATTTAGGTCGAAGAATAATTGTTGTTCTATTTACATGAATAAAACCTTCTATGATCATACAATCAATATAAATGGTTTATTGAATCTCGATCATAGTGATACACATATTCATAATATTGAACCCAAAATATGCAAAGTTAATAATGATAGTGCAACTTATTTGTGGGACTGCCGTTTAGGTCATATTGGTGTAAAGCGCATGAAGAAACTCCATGTTGATGGACTTTTGGAATCACTTGATTATGAATCACTTGATGCTTGCGAACCATGCCTCATGGGCAAGATGACTAAGACTCCGTTCTCCGGAACAATGGAGCGAGCAACCGACTTATTGGAAATAATACATACTGATGTATGCGATCCAATAAGTGTTGAGGCTCGTGGTGGGTATCGTTATTTTCTGACCTTCACACATGATTTGAGTAGATATGGGTATATCTACTTAATGAAACATAAATCTGAAACATTTGAAAAGTTCAAAGAATTTCAGTGTGAAGTGGAAAATCATCATAACAAGAAAATAAAATTTCTACGATCTGATCACAGAGACGAATATTTGAGTTACGAGTTTGGTCTTCATTTGAAACAATGTGGAATAGTTTCGCAACTCACGCCACCTGGAACACCACAGCATAATGGTGTGTCGGAACATTGTAATCGTACTTTATTGGATATGGTGCGATCTATGATGTCTCTTACCGATTTACCACTATTGTTTTGGGGTTATGCATTAGAGACAGTTGCATTCACAACAACATACGTTGTTCCCTTTGTCATCGGTATGTTACTTGCCCGAGATTCGATCGTCGGTATCCAATACCTAGTTCAATCTCGTTATCGGCAAGTCTCTTTACTCGTTCCGTAATACATCATCTCACAACTAACACATTATTTGTAATGCTTGCAAGGCCTATGTGATGTGCATTACCGAGAGGGCCCAGAGATACCTCTCCGACATTCGGAGTGACAAATCCTAATCTCGAAATACACCAACCCAACGAGTACCTTTGGAGACACCTGTAGAGTACCTTTATAATCACCCAGTTACGTTGTGACGTTTGGTAGCACACAAAGTGTTCCTCCGGTAAACGGGAGTTGCATAATCTCATAGTCATAGGAACATTTATAAGTCATGAAGAAAGCAATAGCAACATACTAAACGATCGGGTGCTAAGCTAATGGAATGGGTCAAGTCAATCAGATCATTCAACTAATGATGTGACCTCGTTAATCAAATAACAACTCTTTGTTCATGGTTAGGAAACATAACCATCTTTGATTAACGAGCTAGTCAAGTAGAGGCATACTAGTGACAGTCTGTTTGTTTATATATTCACACATGTATTATGTTTCCGGTTAATACAATTCTAGCATGAATAATAAACATTTATCATGATATATGAGGAAATAAATAATAACTTTATTATTGCCTCTAGGGCATATTTCCTTCAAATGCATGCCACGGAGCGAGGTGCAAGTTTGTGAGGAGTGGTGGAGGCGATGCTAGGATAACAAAGACACCCAAAAACATGAAGATCATCATATGAGGGCGGGCTACCGAAGAGGAGATGATGAGGTGCATAGTTTCCACGAGCACGAGTTGGACGGACGTTGATGAGGAGAGAGGCGGTGGAGAGAGCATCCGGCCAAAACCTGGGCAGGACATTGGCGTGGAAAAGAAGGGTACGCACACAGTCATTGAGAATGCAAAGGATCCGTTCGGCGCGACCATTTTGTTGCGAGGTATACGGGCAAGTGAGACGAAGAATCGTGTCGTGTGTGGCGAGGAGGGTGCGAACCCCAACGTTGTCGAACTTCTTCCCGTTGTCAGTCTGCAAGGCATGGATCGGATGCCCAAACTGCGTAGCGACATAGGAGTAAAAAGTGGTAAGAACGGAGAGTGCATCGGATTTTCTCCGCAATGGGAAGGTCCACACATAGTGCGAAAAATCATCAAGTAGGACAAGATAGTATAAAAAACCCGTATTACTGGCAACAGGAGATGTCCACAAATCACTATGAATCAACTCAAATGGATACGACGCCACCGATGAGGACGTGCTAAACGGAAGACGAACATGCTTGCCAAGACGACAAGCATGACAAGTATGATCATCGGTTTTATTACACGTGAATGAAAAAGTCCTAAGAATATGACGAAGGGTGGCTAGGTTCGGATGTCCCAGCCGAGCATGCCAAAGGTCCACCGTAGCGGAGAGAGCGACCGGAGCGGATGTGGAAGTGGCGGTGGAGTTCACTGGGTAGAGGCCATCCGGGCTGTCACATCGGTGGAGCACCATCCGGGTACGGGCGTCCTTAACAGAAAAACCCAGTTCGTCAAATTCAACAGTTATAGGATTTTCACGTGTAAGAGAATGAACGGAACAAAGATTAGTGACTAACTCAGGTGAAACTAAGACATTAGATATATGAATAGGTGTAGAGTTAGACGGAAAAGAGGTATGACCGACGTGAGTAATAGGAAGGAAAGACCCGTCCCCAACAGTAATACAACATGCGGTGGAAACTGGAGATACGGAGTTGAGGTTACCGGGGTTGGAAATCATGTGGGTGGTAGCCCCGGAGTCCATATACCAGTCACCGCCTCCGGTGTACGTGTTGGGTGTAGGGGCGGAGTGGAGCGCCACAAGGAGGGCCGGGTCCCATGGGGCCGGCGGGGGTGCGGCGGCCGCGCTGGAGGGGCGGCGTGGCCAACCGGGGCAGCGTAGTCGCCCGGCGCGGCGTACGGAGGAGCCGCGACGGGATAGCCGCCCGGGACGGCGAGGAGCGCCTGATGCACACCGGGGCGGGGGCCAAGGATCCCAGCCGGGACGGGGGCCCGCGGCACGGGCATCGTGTACGCGTGGACCACCGCCGTCCAAGGTTTGGTCGTGGCGGCCCAGGGAGACGGGGGCAGCTGCTGCTGCTGCTGCGGCTGGTGGCGCACCCCCGTGACGACGATCGGGGGCAGGGCGCGGCGGCTGGTAGACAGGCGCCGGGGGCGCCTGGCAGTAGGACGCCGGCGGCGGCGGTTGAGGCTGTGGCGTTGTGGGGAGAGCCGTGTGCGTGGCCCGGGACTTCACTATCTTCATCCTCCTCTCCTCCAACCGAAGATAAGCCACGACCCGAGGAAAGGTCGGGTCTGGGAGGAACGTGAGGTTGGAGGCCGAGTTGCCGAACGCCTCGTTCAGGCCGGCGGTGAGTGTGCTGAGAAGGAGGTCGTCGGAGACCCGCTCCCCGAGGTCGCGGAGTTCATCAGTGAGTTTCTTGAGGCGCATGCAATAATCGTTAATGGACGAGTCAAGCTGATGGCACCCAAAAAATTCCTGCTGAAGAAAGACGTGGCGCTGGAGGGCGTTGTCGAGGAAGAGCCCGTTCAACTTTGCCCACACCATCTGTGCGTCGTCAGTGTCGCAAACAATGGTGTGGAAGATGTCCTAGGAGATGGTTTGGTACCGCCAGCGAGTGATGGTGGCGTCGATGGTCAGCCAGTTGTCGTCCGCGTACATGAGACCGGAGTCAACGGAGCCATCAACGTGATCGATGAGGTGGTACTCGCGGAAGACGAGGGAGAAGTAGGTTTTCCAGGCGTAATATGTGGAGGTGGCGTAGTCGAACACGACGGGGACGCGGGCGATGATGTCTAGATCGCGGACGACCTCGACGGGAGGAGGGGCTGGACCCTCGAAGGGGTTGGAGGTGAGGGAGGCGGCAGAGTGGGGAGAGGCCATGGGTGGCGCGGCAACCGAGGGGAGGGGTGGCCGCGCGGGTGTGGCGGTTCGAGAGGGAGGCAGGTGTGGCGGCTCGGGAGGGAGGCGACTCGGGAGGGAGGGAGGTGGATCGGGAGGGAGGGAGGCGCGCGCGGCGGCGGGAGAGGGTGTGGCGGCGGCGCAGATGGATAGCGGCGGCGGTGGCAGCGAGGGGCTGCGGCGACGGCGGCTAGGAGTGGAAGCTAGGGTTGGATCGAAAAAAAATTGATACCATATGAAAGGCAATGCAACTCTCGATGTATTGATCGGGTGCACGGTGCACGTATATATAGATACAAGGGCAGCCCTCAGCCTCATCTATACAAGGAAACTAGAGGCGGGGCCGGTAGGAGATTATCCTAACACATACATGCACAGATATGTTCAACAAGAACCAATAGGCCCATAGCCCCAGAAAATGCCTGAGTCCATGTGGAACACCATATACATGAACCCAGACCGAGTCAAGAGCAAAGTAGAATGGTATATCACCATCTTTCCACTCACTGAATGAAATAGTAATCCCATCCCATGAGACTTAATCCGGAACTCAACATCAGCAACACGGTTCAGGTCATCCATTGAAGGAAATGAAACAAGATACAGAGTGGTCCCATGCGATAGGTAGAGATAGGTAGAGATAGAGATAGAGAGGTAGAGATTTGCCCTGACCTATCTCCACGTTGATATACTCACCACACATCGCCTCTGCCTGTTCTGTCGCCCCTGCCTACCCGTGCAGTAGTAGTGCGCGTCCGTCCGGTTGCCACAGATGCACAATGTACAAACTTTCAGAGCCGTGGAGTTGTACATGTATTGCTGGAGCCGCCGAGTTAATCTGTACCTGCGCCCGCTGCGTCCTCCCTTCGTGGCGCGGAAGATCTCGCCTGCGGCTCCTCCTGTGCCTCTCCCCCGCGGTGTCTTTCCATAGCGCCCACAGGTGCCCTTTGTCAGCTCCAGCGACAAGCTCGCCGGTGGCGGGCCAAGCGTGTGTGTGGCTTGATTTGCAGGGAACCGATTGCAAAGCTATCCTTTCATGCCCGCGGTGCACTTGGCCGAGGTCTACATCGCCTCTTCTGTGTGTCATCTAGCAGCTCTGTCCACACCCAGCCTAGGCTCGCTATGCTATTGGCCGAGCTCGCCGTTACCTCTTCATGTGCTGTCACTTTTTGCCGCAGACAGCACAGGCCAACGATGGATACAACGACTAAGAAGTATGCATGTATCGATTGGATAATAATCACATGTTTCATGCACTTTTGTTGAGTTGGTTACCTATATTGTGTTGTGGTTATCTCAATTGAGATTAGTTGAACATACCTATTCCCTGCCCCCTACAATTGGTTGGAGCATATAGATGCGTTTGTGTTTGACAAAGGAATACATGCAGGCTAACCTCCCAAAGACAAATCTTGGTCATACGTGGTGTCCTTAGGTCTGTAAAAAATAATAGTATTGTGTAGAATGATTCTGTAGTTGTGCTATTGCACTGAATACATGATTCTGTAGTCGATTTTGGGCTTGACACTTGCAGTCAATATCTAGATCCCTGCACTAAAAACTTCTATGATATCTATTGTGCTCCAGTGGTCAATATTGGAGCATATACCGTTCAATAAAAAAAATCATCCATACATTGGACAGCTAGACAATAGAAAAGAAAAATCTGAGTTGTTCTTTATTCAGGTTCAGATATACGAACAATACACTGCTAAATGCATCTAAAATTCTTAACAAACTTATTCTTAATATGAGAGGAAACCAAGATTCCTGATATGGTACTGATGATTAAAAATTGCAGCATATCAAGTATAACAGTGTAATCTTGCACTACTATTTCTTCGTCATGATGTTCAGTTAAAGGTTAATATTTCTGAACTTCAATTTCCCTGTTTGTACAAGCTCTCGCATAGCAACTTATTTTCTAAAAGTGTTAGTTGTGCTTTGTTTAACAAACCTGCATCTTGCTATGGCCAAATGGTGCAGCAATTTTACTATAAACATAATTGTATCTGTATCTCTTTTATCCCCACTAAAATTAGTCCAAATGTCATTAAACTAATTGTAATTTCAATTTGCTGCGTCTACACTTCGTAAAGGAATTAGGCAGGTACTGCTTCAAGTTTAATTTATCAATGGTACCTTCTTTATAACAGTTTTACTATGCTTTTGATATTCTACCGTCTGACGTTCGACAACAGTGTGCCAATTAGTTTGCAATCATCCTTTCAATGACCAATGTTTGCTATTTTGAAGTTTCTACTCCTATATGTTTGTTTGCACAAAATAACAATACCATGAATACAATCATAAGCTATGTCAGTAAGCATTGCTCGCCCTTGGTGATGATCCAAGTGTTGATGTTTCATCTAAATTGGCAAGAAACGTCCAGCAGAAAATGACATTTCTACATTTCTCTTCCTCCATTATATAGTGACCATTCTGATATATATGTTCAACTATGCAGACTTTTATTCTTATACCATTGCAGTTCTCACTATTTTGACATTTGTTCCATGTTGTCTGGTGGCTTGGAAGCAGCAACATATGATCTTTAATGCTTTTTTCTAGACTTTCCGTTGTTGTGCGACTTCTTTCCCAACAATGATAGCGTACTTTGTAGAGCTATATTAGTACGACAAACCTACAAATCATGCAGTCACCTTGAACAGATGCATCAATATTTAATTTGAATGTTGGTTGCAATATCGTATTTTTGTTTATCAAACTTCACACTTGGGATATTACTTAGAGATTATAAGTTATGCCAGTGCTTCTTCTGATGTGTGTTCTATATGGTAGAAGCCTTGGTCAACGGCGGAGCTTAGTTGGGGCCAGCAGGTGTGTCATGGCACCCTAGCCTCGCTAGTAAACCTGAAGAAGACTTTTAGCGGGATTTTTTTAGCTTTT
>NC_041384.1:764606954-764629060 GCF_002162155.2 Triticum dicoccoides | reverse complement strand
ACAACCATATTTGCAGTGTACTTCGGCAGGTCATTTGCTCCATAAAGGATGACACTTGGTGGTGTACTCTACCCGAGTCGGTTACTCATACCCGTGGCTTTTTACAGTTATACCGGTGTGTCCCTTAAAAAAAACACTGAAAACTATGATGCGCATCATGTGCTTCTACCTTTAGTCCGGTTTCACAAATGAACTAGAATCTATATTCTAACGAATTAAGCTAATCTTCACTATTGTTTCTTTGGTTCAATTTTGTAGACCATGCACGATATTCTCAGTTGGAAAGAAGAAGCTCATGTTGCTATGCAGCAGGCGGTAAGATTTTGACAAGGGCAGACTGTCACATGTTACTAGGATTTACGTTGATATTAATTTCTCTTGCAAATGTGAAAAAATATATAGATGACCCATGTTGATTATCGTTAGCAATCATATATCTTAGTCTTTATAACAAACAAGACTAATGTACTCCTATTGATGTGATAAAACATGCTATATTTAACAAGTTATCTTGTGCAACATCAACCTATCTTTTTTTTTCTCACTGTGTCCATGTGATGTAAATATACTCAAATAAATTGTTCAACACCCTTGGTTTACATACAATTTGATAAGTTAAAAACTATAACTGATTAACCATGAAATTGAAGAACTTTGTACGTCTTCTTCTTTTTTTTCAGATAGGAACTGCGCATTTTAGATCTCACAGGAATGTACGTGTACCTGAGAATTAAAAAAAAAATTCAGTTAAGTGTCCGTGTATGTCTGCATCAGAAAAGGGATGAAAGAAAAAAGAAGCCAGATTAAGTCATGGAAGGACCATGTGCATAAACTGCAACTAAGTTTTTTTTTCCAAAACCTAGCATTCATAGAGAACAAACATATTACATCAATCTATGGAAAAGTGTAGAAACAATATATAACAAATATACTTTATAAATCACCAATTTCCTTTTGCCAAGAATATAACAAAAAAATAAATTCTAACAATCTCCTTGATGGCTCCTGTACCTGTTCATATTTCGCTTTTGATTCATTGGGGTCTGCTTGAATTTGACTATTACAGTACATGTTCGTAATTGGAATTTTAGCATACAAAAAAATCCATTATGTGTTTACACTCTAATATACGTGCCTAAAATAATAGAACCGAAGTATACATTACAAATCACTAATTACCTTTCGTTTTGCCAAAATTAATATAGGAAATAGTATTAAATAAAAATCTAGGAATCTCTTTGACTACTCATGTGGACTCTCCTTGACTACTCGCTCCACAACACCTTGCACCTATCTCCTGTGCAACGGGTCTGTATACAAAGAAAGCAACAGTAATGCCCTGTTGCGGAGATACCAATGCAATGAAAGGTGATTGGGTGGGTAAACTAGATAATGGCTTATTTTTTTTTTATTCATAGAGTAGATATGCTTTGGATACTACTATCATATCCGTTCTTTCTAAGATCTTCGAAGGGCTTTATAGAATTCGCCACAGTGAGACAGAGATACAACAGCCCGATTTAAAGGGAAAACTGAGAAAGGGATGTGATGTTGATATTGACTGTGTGAAAAAACAACAAACAATATCCATGATAAAAAAGATAAATGTTTCTGAAACACACAAAGTAAGAATTTTTTATACCCGGGTTCGGAAACATTTGAATCAATAAATTAAAGCTAACTGTTTAATGTAACTTATCCAAATGTGAAACACACCAAATTTTAAAATTGTTGCCATACTTTAAGAATGGAGCTAAATCTTATTGATAATTGCATCAATATGTTAATCACTATAACATGTTAATGGTATTATTCGTTTAAGTTTGTATAAAGTTAGCATTATCAGTATGCTAGCCCGTGCGAACGCACGGGTTGACGACTAGTATATTATGCTTTTATATAAAGATCTAGTAGTATCACTATAATTATTTTGCAAAAGCGGGTTCTATCTTTAAAATAGTATCTATTTAATGACGTTAGATGTTTCCATATCTATACAAATATAAACTACTCCCTCCTTCCAATATTAATTGACACTCAAACGAATCTCTCTTGACATATTCTAGATTTTGCAATATTGAATTTGATCCAATGAAATCTAGAATTAAATATCATATGCGATATTAAGGAAATACACACAGGGGGGAGAGGGAAGGATGATTTTGGAGCCTGGAACTATACAAAATACGGTCTGTTTTCCATTGGATAGGCATAATATCTGCTATGTCGATTAAGGCCTTGACTATAAAATTAGCTGGAAGCTCGAGTGGCGTCACAAATCCAGTGCCAAAAAGGATTAAAACCCACCTGTGGATGGTGCTTAGAGACTGTTGTGCGGTGGGTGATTAGTTGTAGCATAGATAACTACACACAAATGGTTGATTTAAACATCACGCATTAGAGGCATAGGCCACGCTATCAGGCCTTACACAGCAAAGTGGAATGAATACTTAGCTGTGTTCACAAGCAATATCACTGTCCATGGTCTACTAAAAGGGGGCTAACAGTTGAGGACATGATTCATTGCCTTTATTTATGCTCTTAGCTGAGCAATGAATTTGAATTTAACAAACGTGTTAGAATGAAATCTACACATGGACACAAGACCAAGTGGAGAAACAGAAGGCCGCTAAATGACAGGGCGTCTTTTGGTACTCTGATAATGAATTTATCCTTCTCTTTAAACAAAAAGGGAAAATAATGATAGATGATGGTGATGTTGTCTATTAGCATGGATGGATGGCGGATGGTGAGCTAGCGGAAAATTGGCTAAGAGTTACATGTTACAATTAAGAACATGTGAAGTCAGATACTTTCAGCACAAGCGGGTGGGTCATGGAACAAAGTGGTCACCTTGCTGAATTCTGCTAGACGGTCCGAAAGGCTTTTTTACGGTTGAGTTTTGCAAAGCAGTTTCTAGTTACAACTGCAAGTTACAATGACAAGTTATAAAGATGGTTGTGTGCATCATAACAAGTTATAAAGAGGTCAGGGGTTAACGTGAGCCGCCACTCGCCACAGACAAGGATGAAGCCAGAATATGTACTATGGGGTCATCACTATATTATCTCTGCTACATAGGTGTCGTATTCAAGAAATACACATTGCATAGTGCTAATCAATGAAGAATTTGCAAACATTCATTGGGGTAAATTGACCCTAGTGTGTTACTATAGCAGCTCCGTCCGTGGCCACAGATGGTTCCGAACGCCTAGCGGTCGTGAGCCCATGGTCACACAACACGTCCTTGTCCTCCTCCAGGACGCCCGGATACACATACAGCCACGTAGAGGCCAGTGAGTCCACAACCGCCGATGGCATTGGACGACTCGTAGATAGTTGATAGGAGGCCGCGCGCCAGTGTATGCTCGCACACGGCCAGGCCGCTCTGGCCGGCGCCCATGATGGCTATAGGAGCAGCTCATTAGATTAAGGGCCCGTTCGGAAGTGCTCCACCTCCCCGCTTCTCCGGAAGTGGGCGAGGAGCTGGCCGAACCGTTTTCCTCCGTGGAGCCAGCTTCAGAAGCGCCGGTGGAGCGTAGTGCAAATCAGCGGAGCACCAGAAGTTGAGCTTCGCGTTTTTCAGAAGTACGAGTTCCTTCATATTACATCCCGCTGCCATCCCGAAGTGACGGACGAACCGTTTTCCTCTCTGTTCAAAGCCCAGCCTGGTGGGCCCAAACACAGCGGCTGGCTCAGCTCCACGACGCTGCTGCCGAACGCTCCTGTCTCCCACGGAAGCTGGCTCGCGCTGCTCCATCGAGAAGCTGGCCCCGTTGGGAAGCTGGAGAGCTTCCAAACGGGCCCTAAATCACAACCTTTTTCCTCTTGTGACTAGATTGAATTGGATCCCAACTTGAGTGAACAGATGCCACACTCTTTTCCCTTCTAGAAATACAATTATATGGACTCTGTCACCCTGGTTTGTTAGAAGCATATTGACAATAAAAAATCTGACATCTTTAATTATATTCCAGGCAGTTTTTCATGAAATTGGTAACCTTTTATCTGGATGAACTATTGATATTTTGTTCTTCATGTAATTACATGTAGTTTGGGTCAAGTCATTTTTTTGCAGAAATAATGTAACATGATAAATTCTAAAGTTTTGGGTTAATATACACTGCAATAACTTAGTCCCACCAGATGAACCACTCTAACTTTTAAATAAACGTGGGAACTTATAGGGAGTCTCTAATAGTATAGGTAGGTTTAGATTTGATTCTAAATCTAACTTGAACCTATCTCTACATATAAGGGAGCCACTAACTAGATTTTTGTTCATAGTAGGGAGATGTTTCACATTCTTTGGCTGCATGATCTTCATCAAAGTGAACTTTTGATCCACGGTGCCAATGTGACGAACGTAAGCATCGATCAATTCCCCATTAGGACAAAAGAACACCGTGCGACCTGATAAGATATTAACAAAGAGACGTCGACGAACGTTAGCACGTGAATCAATCAACCAAGAAGATGATTGAAATACTGAGAAAGCAATAGGAAAATTATCATAGTATTTCTAGTGATCACCATGTTGACATTCCGTGACCCCGTTTTCTCTCTGCGGTCTACACATTCTCGGCCTTCCTTGGGATAGTGTCCAAGCATTTTACAAGCATAGAAGTCTAGCTCAAGCTTGTTCATCTTCTTCTTTAAGGTAGTAGTCTTGATAGCTTTATTCAGAACATGCATGTTCGTTTCTCTGTTCCTATTTTGTGGGTATCTCTTCACAATATTGGCGCTAGATTGAACCTCGTCTCCTTTCTCAGCACAGTTTTTAGCCCGAGCTTTCTCGCCAACATCAACAGATACTATCAGATTTTAACTGGATTATCATGTCTCCTATGGTATAGAGTAGTGGAAACACTCCTCCATGAAGGAGGGAGCTTTGTAGCATGCACCAAGCCACGAATTTATCAAGTAAATCAGAGTTCGAGTTCCTTTAGATTGCATTGTATGTCATAAGCTTGTTCAACTACAGAACGATTTTCCTTTGATCTTCGTTAGAGATTCACTCTGGCATGCCAGTATGACATGGTAACTTTCGGAGCAGTAAGCCAGAATGTGGAAATCAATTGCCACCTCTTAAGTGCACACCTGTAAACTTATCCGGCCTCGATGTATCAGCAAATCGAACAATAGATAACTTAGGAAATCTGCTACAGTTGGCTTTTGGACTGTTGTCTAACTAGAAAAAATATATTATTAATTCCAGTAAATAATTCATAAATAGAAGAGTAATTGACATGCATAGCTCTGGCATACTAGATTGAAAAAACAACAGTATCACACATGCAATAGCAAACATAGTTAGAGAGATGATCAGATCATGATGCATGTATTGTTCATTTTTAGCCATGGTTGCTGCAGAAGCTATGTTGTTGACCATGACATTGGTGACTAGTCAAAGTAGACTGCGTTGCAAATGTCAGTACGCAATGCCATCCAACTTGGGTTTAAAAGGACCCGTGGTAACGAACTTAAGCAGTCACGCATAGCAGTTGCAAAAAAGCTAATTCATCCTTCCCTAATGCAGGATTACAAGGACGGGTGGTTCCGGAGACATGCTCCCCCCATCGCCGGTACACATCCGCATTAGAGATCGAGTATACTACGCAAGTTGCGACATGAGGTAAAGTCCTAGCTTGTTTCGGTGTGTCTTTGGTTGTGGTCGGTAAGTTTTATATATAGGCCATGGACTGAAGTTCGGTGAACCATTCATGTGCATGTCGGACGCCAGCGCCGTACTGACGAGGCAAGAACACACATATGGTGCTCTCTCTCTCTCTCTCTCTCTCTCTCTGTGTGTGTGTGTGTGTCCTCATTTCCACCACTTAGTGGAGTAGGGAGACTTCGCTATTAAGTTGGTCACATACCTCTTCCACTTCCTTGGTCGGACAAAAGATTGCACCTCCACTTGTCATTTATACATGGGACTTTGAGATATACTTCAGGAATTTCAGAAAATGTATGTGGGCCAAGCCCATTATTTCTAACACTTGGTTCATTCATGTTACATATGGTTATGTCTGGACTTATGAAAGAGAGCCATACAGACACACAATCACTAAACCTGAGATTACATATGACAAAATCAAATCAAATCACAGGTACACCCAAAATTGGTGCTGAAAAGACATTCTCACAGGTACATCATTGTCCATTGTTTAACATTATGGACTAGTTCAACTCCACTTACATACGTTGCAACTACAGTTCCAAGTGGCAACATTAACAGACACACAATAAGCTTGCTTGGTGTGATCTCCCCAGGAACTTTGGCATGCATATTGGCAAGTTAAGGCGATGCATGCAGGGCCTGTAAAAGCAACGTGCACTTCACACTCTGCAGACAAGAATACACACTGTTAAAAGAAGTACAGATTGAGAAGGTTCCAAAGAAATTCAGCAATTCAGGTGACAATATTACTCTACTCCGGTTGGCTTGAGAAAGGAGACATATATAAGGTCAGGGAGAATGATATTGTACCGGCATGAGTGGAATTTCCTAGCAGCAGAAGCACCATAAGGCAAAGAAGAATATTTTTGCAGTCCATCAGAGGCAAACTTCTTGTTTCTGTTTGGGCGTCCAGAAAAATGCATGATGTTATCTCTATATATAGACTTGTATCTTAGAGACGATCTAATCCTAGGTCACACAAATAAGATAAAAAAAGATCTGACCGTAGCACTCCCTTTACACCCGATTCACTCAAATAAGATCGAAAATATCACTGCCCTTATTCCCTGTTCACTGAAATGAGATTGAGAAGATCTAGCCTTATCACTGCACTTAATTTGTACAGATTGGTTCTATCCCTTTATTGTTACGTACTATATTCGTCCATATCTATGCTGATATAAATTTAGGAGATTCTCGAGATTGTGCCACATCGAATGTCCGATCAAATTAAACCCAAGATTATAGCTAGGCACGCCCCACCAACTACTCACTGGCGGACAACTTTATTTGGTGTTATGGCGTAGTTTAACGCCAAGACACAAGTATATAAGAAGCGGAGGGATGGATACTAAATTTTGGTACACAATTGCTTAATTTGTGGTGGTAGCATATCCTAGGAAGTACTTTCTTTTTCTTTATGATGATCATCGGCGTTTTGGCACATGGCAGTGCGCTCGTGGTTTTTAAAATCTGTTTTAAACATATTTCGAAATGCCAAAAAATTTCAAACTAAAATTTGGCGTGTACATCTCGATATTGTACATGCTCACAAAGTCATTTCGTAAAAAACTGACAAGTTATGTGTCGTTTGTAAAAAAGGCAAAATCCGGTGTTAAAAAATGCTTTTCACAAGACATTTTTTTTGTCTTTTTTACACAAGCCACAAAAAAATACCAGTTTTCTTCGAAACTTGATACGCACACATATAATATCGAGATGTATGCGCTGAATCTTTGTTTGAAATTTGTCACGCTTCAAAACATTTTTTCGAGTGTCAGGAGCGTGCGCTCCCAGAAGGACCAACAGTTATCCGGCCATATATTGTTATGGTCCTGGTTGTGAAGACTAGCAGCATGGAAAGTAGGAGAAGGGCAGTAGCATTGATAGAGCAGAGCACGAGGTAGAAGCTATCGAATTAAGGCGAAGCAGAAGGGCGAGGTGCAGGGAAGCATGATTCAGCGGGCCCGGGTGGATAGCATGATCAGACAGTGACCCTCGTAGTTCGACGCATCAGTGACACGCCAGCTGAACCCAAAAAGTTAGTGGCTGTAGCATGTTATTTAAGGAACAGGGGTCCTTCTTCTCACTTTGCTGTTTTTTTCAAAAAGGGAAATATATTAATATCGCAAAGATATCAATTACATCCAGCCTCTGCATCTACAAGATGTCACAAAGACATACAGGATGCACACGGCCAAAGGAAAAAATAAAAAGAAAGGTCCCGCCATAGCGATTGACTCCTCTCAATAGTAGGACACCTACCACCACCTAATACAACACCCAAAAAATATAAAAGATCTACAAAAACAACGCCTTCAAGAAGATAACAGTGCACAAGCATTGTCGTTTCCCGATCCAAGATCTTAGATTTTCTCTTTGCTGCTGAGCGAAATCTTATTTGGACGAATCTGAACCTCTACCCATGTTATTGTTCTTCTGATATCTTTCAACTATCTTCCCGGTTTTTCCTGGGTGCTTTACTGTAGCTAAAATTCTGGTAAACTCTGACGTATCATAAGATTGCTATGAGGGTGTAGTAGTTGGGTCTGTAAATATATAGTGATAACAAGCTACAACATGAACAGATGAACAGAGAAACATTGTAGGAGTAGTTTTGTAGCCTGCATAACATTGCCTCTAGTTAATCCTCTGCATCCCCAAGACCAAGACCTTCTGTATAAATCATCTTCTGTTCCTCGATTTCTTTGTAGAGTTCTAATTCTTCATTTAATTCTTGACATAACAAAGCATACCAATATGGGCACTAGAATTACGTAAATAACTTAGACTTGCTTGAGAAAAGTATCAAAATAAAATGAGGATCACTCTGGTAAAACAAATTATATGTTGCCATTTTTGTATCCTAGAAAACGTGTAAGAAGACCTAGCCAGCCGCCGCCTCTCAAAAAGTTAGGGTTCTCTGCCTCCCGCCGGCGCGGGCACCGGTCCGTCCCGTCTCCGGTGGCCTTAGTGTTGGGGAACTTAGTAATTTTAAAAAAATTCATACGCACACGCAAGATCATGGTGATGCATAGCAACGAGAGGGGAGAGTGTCGTCCACGTACCCTCGTAGATCGTTAAGCGGAAGCGTTATAACAACGCGGTTGATGTAGTCGTACGTCTTCATGATCGACCGATCCTCAGCACCGAACGTATGGCGCCTCCGCGTTCAGCACACGTTCAGCTCGGTGACGTCCCGTGAACTCACGATCTAGTAGAGCTCGAGGAAGAGTTTCGTCAGCACGACGATGTGCTGACGATGTCGATGAGCTACCGTCGCAGGGCTTCGCCTAAGCACCACTACGATATAACCGAGGTGGATTATGGTGAAGGGGGGCACCGCACACGGCTAAGAGATCAACAGATCAATTGTTGTCTATGGGGTGTCCCCCTGCCCCCGTATATAAAGGAGCTAGGGGGGAGGCGGCCGACCAAGGAGGAGGGCGTGCCAAGGGGGGAGTCCTACTCCCACCGGGAGTAGGACTCCCTCTTTTCCTAGTTGGAGTAGGAGAGGAGAAGGAAGGGAGAGAGGAAGAGAAGGAAAGCCCCCCCCCCCTCCTTGTCCAATTTGGCCTAGAGGGGGATGGGGCGCGCGACTGCCCTTGGCCGCCCCTCCTCTTCTCCCACTAAGGCCCATTAGGCCCAATATACTCCCCGGGGGGTTCCGGTAACCCCCCGGTGGTCGGGTAAATGTCCGAAACCTCCCGAAACACTTCCGGTGTCTGAACATAGTCATCCAATATATTGATCTTTACGTCCCGGCCATTTAGAGACTACTCGTCATGTCCGTGATCATATCCAGGACTCCGAACTACCTTCGGTACATCAAAACACAAAAACTCATAATACCGATCATCACAGAACTTTAAGCGTGCGGACACTACTGGTTCGAGAACTATGTAGACATGACTGAGACATGTCTCCGGTCAATAACCAATAGCAGAACCTGGATGCTCATATTGGTTCCTACATATTCTACGAAGATCTTTATCGGTCAAACCGCATAACAACATACGTTGTTCCCTTTGTCATCGGGATGTTACTTGCCCGAGATTCAATCGTCGGTATCTCAATACCTAGTTCAATCTCGTTACCGGCAAGTCTCTTTTACTCGTTCCGTAATGCAACATCCCGCAACTAACTCATTAGTGACATTGCGTTCAAGGCTTATAGTGATGTGCATTACCGAGAGGGCCCAGAGATACCTCTCCAACAACCGGAGTGACAAATCCTAATCTTGATCTATGCCAACTCAACAAGTACCATTGGAGACACCTATAGAGCACCTTTATAATCACCCGGTTACGTTGTGACGTTTGGTAGCACACAAAGTGTTCCTCAGGTAATCGGTAGTTGCATAATCTCATAGTCATTGGAACATGTATAAGTCAGGAAGAAAGCAATAGCCATAAACTAAAATGATCAAGTGCCAAGCTAACGGAATGGGTCAAGTCAATCACATCATTCTTCTAATGATGTGATCCCGTTTATCAAATGACAACTCATGTCTATGGTTAGGAAACATAACCATCTTTGATCAACGAGCTAGTCGAGTAGAGGCATACTAGTGACACTATGTTTGTCTATGTATTCACACATGTATTATGTTTCCGGTTAATACAATTCTAGCATGAATAATAAAAAATTATCATGATATGAGGAAATAAATAATAACTTTATTATTGCCTCTAGGTCATAATTCCTTCAGTCTCCCACTTGCACTAGAGTCAATAGTCTAGATTACACAGTAATGATTTTAACACCCATGTAGCCTTGGTGTTGATCATGTTTTGCTCGTGAGAGAGGCTTAGTCAATGGGTCTGCAACATTCAGATCCGTATGTATCTTGCAAATCTCTAGGTCTCCCACCTGGACTTGATCCCGGATGGAATTGAAGCGTCTCTTGATGTGCTTGGTTCTCTTGTGAAATTTGGATTCCTTTGCCAAGGCAATTGCACCAGTATTGTCACAAAAGATTTTCATTGGACCCGATGCACTAGGTATGACACCTAGATCGGATATGAACTCCTACATCTAGACTCCTTCATTTGCTATTTCCGAAGCAGCTATGTACTCCGCTTCACTCGTAGATCCCGCCACAACGCTTTGTTTAGAACTGCTCCAACTGACAGCTCCACCGTTCAATATAAATATGTATACGGTTTGCAATTTAGAATCGTCCGGATCAGTGTCAAAGCTTGCATCGACGTAACCATTTACGACGAGCTCTTTGTCACCTCCATAAACGAGAAACATATACCTAGTCCTTTTCAGGTATTTCAGGATGTTCTTGACCGCTTCCCAGTGATCCACTCCTAGATTACTTTGGTACCTCCCTGCTAAACTAATAGCAAGGCACACATCAGGTCTGGTACACAACATTGCATACATGATAGACCCTATGGTTGAAGCATAGGAAACACTTTTCATTTTCTCTCTATCTTCTACAGTGGTTGGGCATTGAGTCTTACTCAACTTCATACCTTGTAACACAGGCAAGAACCCTTTCTTAGCTTGATCCATTTTGAACTTCTTCAAAACTTTATCAAGGTATGTGCTTTGTGAAAATCCAATTAAGCGTCTTGATCTATCTCTATAGATCTTGATGCCCAATATATAAGCAGCTTCACCGAGGTCTTTCATTGAAAAACTCTTATTCAAGTATCCTTTTATGCTATCCAAAAATTCTATATCATTTCCCATCAACAATATGTCATCTACATATAATATTAGAAATGCTACAGAGCTCCCACTCACTTTCTTGTAAATACAGGCTACTCCAAAAGTCTGTATAAAACCATATGCTTTGATCACACTATCAAAACATTTATTCCAACTCCGAGAGGCTTGCACCAGTCCATAAACGGATCGCTGGAGCTTGCACACTTTGTTAGTACCCATTGGATCGATAAAACCTTCGGGTTGCATCATATACAACTCTTCTTCTAGAAATCCATTGAGGAATGCAGTCTTTACATTCATTTACCAAATTTCATAATCATAAAATGCGGCAATTGCTAACATTATTCGGACGGACTTAAGCATTGCTACATGTGAGAAGGTCTCATCGTAGTCAACTCCTTGAACTTGTCGAAAACCTTTCGCGACAAGTCGAGCTTTGTAGACAGTAATGTTACCGTCAGCATCAGTCTTCTTCTTGAAGAATCATTTATTCTCGATGGCTTGCCGATCATCGAGCAAGTCAACCAAAGTCCACACTTTGTTCTCATACATGGATCCCATCTCAGATTTCATGGCTTCAAGCCATTTTGTGGAATCTGGGCTCATCATCGCTTCCTCATAGTTCGTAGGCTAGTCATGGTCAAGTAACATGACCTCCAGAATAGGATTATCGTACCACTCTGGTGCGGATCTTACTCTGGTTGACCTACGAGGTTCGGTAGTAACTTGATCTGAAGTTTCATGATCAACATCATTAGCTTCCTCACTAATTGGTGTAGGTGTCACAGGAACCGGTTTCTGTGATGAACTATTTTCCAATAAGGGAGCAGGTACAGTTACCTCATCAAGTTCTACTTTCCTCCCACTCACTTCTTTCGAGAGAAACTCCTTCTCTAGAAAGGATTCATTCTTAGCAACGAATGTCTTGCCTTCGGATCTATGATAAAAGGTGTATCCAACAATTTCCTTTGGGTATCCTATGAAGACACATTTCTCCGATTTGGGTTCGATCTTATCAGGTTGAAGCTTTTTCACATAAGCATCGCAGTCCCAAACTTTAAGAAACGACAACTTCGGTTTTGTCGTTGTCAAAACCGGCGGATCTCGGGTAGGGGGTCCCGAACTGTGCGTCTAAGGTGGATGGTAACAGGAAGCAGGGGACACGATGTTTTACCCAGGTTCGGGCCTTCTTGATGGAGGTAATACCCTACGTCCTGCTTGATTGTTCTTGATGATATGAATATTACAAGAGTTGATCTACCACGAGATCATAGAGGCTAAACCCTAGAAGCTAGCCTATGGTATGATTGTTTGTTGTCCTACGGACTAAACCCTCCGGTTTATATAGACACCGGAGGGGGCTTGGGTTACACAAGGTCGGTTACAAGGGAGGATATTTACATATCTGTATTGCCTAGCTTGCCTTCCATGCCAAGTAGAATCCCATCCGGACACGGGACGATGTCTTCAATCCTGTATTTTCATAGTCCAACAGTCCGACCAAAGGATATAGTTTGGCTGTCCGGAGACCCCCTAATCCAGGACTCCCTCGGGTTTCTTGCCAAACCACGGTTCATAAGGCGTCGTCTCAACAGATTTCGATGGTGCCCTATTTAACATGAATGCATATGTCTCTAAAGCATCACCCCAAAATGATAGCGGTAAATCAGTAAGAGACATCATAGATCGCACCATATCTAGTAAAGTACGATTACGATGTTCGGACACACCATTATGTTGTCCTGTTCCAGGTGGCGTGAGTTGCGAAACTATTCCGCACTGTTTCAAATGTAGACCAAACTCGTAACTCAAATATTCTCCTCCACGATCAAATCGCAGGAACTTTATTTTCTTGTTACGATGATTTTCCACTTCACTCTGAAATTGTTTGAACTTTTCAAATGTTTCAGACTTATGTTTCATTAAGTAGATATACGCATATCTTCTCAAATCATCTGTGAAGGTGAGAAAATAACGATACCCGCCGCGAGCCTCGATATTCATTGGACCACATACATCAGTACGTATGATTTCCAACAAATCCGTTGCTCGCTCCATTGTTCCGGAGAACGGCGTTTTAGTCATCTTTCCCATGAGGCATGGTTCGCAAGTACCAAATGATTCATAACCAAGTGATTCCAGAACTCCATCAATATGGAGTTTCTTCATGCGTTTTACACCAATATGACCCAAACGGCAGTGCCAAAAATAAGTTGCACTATCATTATCAACTCTACATCTTTTGGCTTCAACATTATGAATATGTGTATCACTACTATCGAGATTCAATACAAATAGACCATTCTTCAAGGGTGCATGATCAAAAAAGATATTACTCATATAAATAGAACAACCATTATTCTCATATTTAAATGAATAACCGTCTCGCATCAAACAAGATCCAGATATAATGTTCATGCTTAACGCTGGCACCAAATAACAATTATTCAGGTCTAAAATTAATCCCGAAGGTAGATGTAGAGGCAGCGCGCTGACGGCGATCACATCGACTTTGGAACCATTTCCCACGTGCATCGTCACCTCGTCCTTAGCCAGTCTTCGCTTAATCCGTAGTCCCTGTTTCGAGTTGCAAATATTAGCAACAGAATCAATATCAAATACCCAGGTCCTACTATGAGCTTTAGGAAGGTACACATCAATAACATGTATATCATATATACCTTTGTTCACCTTGCCATCCTTCTTATCCGCCAAATACTTGGGGCAGTTCCGCTTCCAGTGACCAGTCCCTTTGCAATAGAAGCACTCAGTCTCAGGCTTAGGTTCAGACTTGGGTTTCTTCTCTTGAGCAACAACTTGTTTGTCGTTCTTGTTGAAGTTCCCTTTCTTCTTCCCTTTGCCCATATTCTTGAAACTTGTGGACTTGTTGACCATCAACACTTGATGCTCCTTCTTGATTTCTACCTCCGCAGCCTTTAGCATTGCGAAGAGCTCAGGAATCGTCTTATCCATCCCTTGCATATTATAGTTCATCACGAAGCTCTTATAGCTTGGTGGCAGTGATTGAAGAACTCTGTCAATGACACTATCAACCGGAAGATTAACTCCCAGCTGAGTCAAGTGGTTATGGTACCCAAACATTCTGAGTATATGTTCACTGACAGAACTATTCTCCTCCATCTTGCAGCTGTAGAACTTATTGGAGACCTCATATCTCTCAATCCGGACATTTGCTAAAAATATTAACCTCAACTCCTGGAACATCTCATATGCTCCATGACGTTCGAAACGTCATTGAAGTCCCGGTTCTAAGCCGTAAAGCATGGCACACTGAACTATTGAGTAGTCATCAGCTTTGCTCTGCCAGACGTTCATAACATCTGGCGTTGCTCCTGCAGCCGGTTTGGCATCTAGCGGTGCTTTCAGGATATAATTCTTCTGTGCAGCAATGAGGATAATCCTCAAGTTATGGACCCAGTCCATGTAATTGCTACCATCATCTTTCAACTTTGCTTTCTCAAGGAATGCATTAAAACTCAACGGAACAACAACACGGGTCATCTATCTACAATAACATAGACAAGCAAAATACTATCAGGTACTACGTTCATAATAAATTTAAGTTCAATTAATTATATTACTTAAGAACTCCCACTTAGATAGACATCCCTCTAATCATCTAAGTGATCACGTGATCCATATCAACTAAACCATAACCGATCGTCGCGTGAAATGGAGTAGTTTTCAATGGTGAACATCACTATGTTGATCATATCTACTATATGATTCACGCTCGATCTTTCAGTCTCAGTGTTCCGAGGCTATATCTGCATATGCTAGGCTCGTCAAGTTTAACCCGAGTATTCTGCATGTGTAAAACTGTATTGCACCCGTTGTAGATGAACGTTGAGCTTATCACACCCGATCATCACGTGGTGTCTCGGCATGACGAACTTTGGCAACGGTGCATAATCAGGGAGAACACTTTTAGCTTGAAATTTAGTGAGAGATCATCTTATAATGCTACCGTCAAACAAAGCAAAATAAGAAGCATAAAGGATAAACATCACATGCAATCAATATAAGTGATATGATATGGCCATTATCATCTTGTGCCTGTGATCTCCATCTCCAAAGCACCGTCATGATCACCGTCGTCACCGGCGCGACACCTTGATCTCCATCGTAGCATCGTTGTCGTCTCGCCAACTATTGCTTCTATGCCCTGTTCGAGAATTCATCCGATTAACCAGTTAACTTCCCGATTAATCCCTACTCATAGGGTCCCCGAGTAGCCGATTACCCGATAAATCGTGTGATTAATTGATTAAATGGGCGATTAACTTGCCGATTAGCCTATTAATTCCTTACTCACCAGCCGACCGAGCAGCTACCAGTTAACGATTTCCTCAACAATGCTTCTACGACTATCACTACCGCTTAGTCATAAAGTAAAGCAATTACAGGGTGATTGGATTGCATACAATAAAGCGACAACCATATGGCTCCTGCCAGTTGCCGATAACTCCACTATAAAACATGATCATCTCATACAATAAATATAGCATCATGTCTTGACCATATCACATCACAACATGCCCTCCAAAAACAAGTTAGACGTCCTCTACTTTGTCGTTGCAAGTTTTACATGGTTGCTACGGGCTGCGCAAGAACCGTTCATACCTACGCATCAAAACCACAACGATAGTTCGTCAAGTTAATGCGGTTTTAACCTTCTCAAGGACCGGGCGTAGCCACACTTGATTCAACTAAAGTTGGAGAAACTAACACCCGCCAACCACCTGTGTGCAAAGCACGTCGGTAGAACCAGTCTCGCATAAGCGTACGTGTAATGTCGGTCCGGGTCGCTTCATCCAACAATACCGCCGAACCAAAGTATGACATGCTGGTTAGCAATATGACTTGTATCGCCCACAACTCACTTGTGTTCTACTCATGCATATAACATCTACGCATAAACCTGGCTCTGATACCACTGTTGGGGAACGTAGTAATTTTCAAAAATTTCCTACGCACACGCAAGATCATGGTGATGCATAGCAACGAGAGGGGAGACTGTCATCCACGTGCCCTCGCAGAAAGTTAAGCGTAAGAGTTATAACAGCGCGGTTGATGTAGTCGTACGTCTTCACGATTGACCGATCCTCAGCACACATTCAGCTCGGTGACGTCCCGAGAACTCACCATCCAGTAGAGCTCGAGGAAGAGTTTCGTCAGCACGACGGTGTGGTGACGATGTTGATGAAGCTACCGTCGCAGTGCTTCGCCTAAGCACCGCTATGATATAACCGAAGTGGATTATGGTGGAGGGGGGCACCGCACACGGCTAAGAGATCAACAGATCAATTCTTGTCTATGGGGTGCCCCCTGCCCCCGTATATAAAGGAGCTAGGGGGGAGGCGGCCGGCCAAGGAGGAGGGCGCGCCAAGGGGGGAGTCCTATCCCACCAGGAGTAGGACTCCCTCTTTTCCTAGTTGGAGTAGGAGAGGAGGAGGATGGGAGAGAGCAAGAGAAGGAAAGGGGGGCACCGCCCCCCCCCCTCCTTGTCCAATTCGGACTAGAGGGGGAGGGGGCGCGCGGCTGCCCTTGGACGCCCCTCCTCTTCTCCCACTAAGGCCCATTATGCCCAATATACTCCTCGGGGGGTTCCGGTAACCCCCCGGTACTCCGGTAAATGTCTGAAACCTCCCGAAACACTTCCGATGTCTGAACATAGTCATACAATATAGTGATCTTTAGGTCTCGACCATTTCGAGACTCATCGTCATGTCCGTGATCACATCCAGGACTCCGAGCTACCTTCGGTACATGAAAACACAAAAACTCATAATATCGATCGTCACAGAACTTTAAGCGTGCGGACCCTACGGGTTCGAGAGCTATGTAGACATGACCGAGACATGTCTCTGGTCAATAACCAATAGCGGAACCTAGATGCTCATATTGGTTCCTACATATTCTACGAAGATCTTTATCGGTCAAACCGCATAACATACGTTGTTCCCTTTGTCATCAGTATGTTACTTGCCCGAGATTCGATCGTCGGTATCTCAATACCTATTTCAATCTTGTTACCGGCAAGTCTCTTTTACTCGTTTCGTAATGCAACATCTCGCAACTAACTCATTAGTCACATTGCTTGCAAGGCTTATAGTGATGTGCATTACTGAGAGGGCCCAGAGATACCTCTTCGACAATCGGAGTGACAAATCCTAATCTTGATCTATGCCAACTCAACAAGTACCATCGGAGACACCTATAGAGAACCTTTATAATCACCCAGTTACGTTGTGACGTTTGGTAGCACACAAAGTATTCGTTCGGTAATCAGGGGTTGCATAATCTCATATTCATAGGAACATGTATAAGTCATGAAGAAAGCAATAGCAGTAAACTAAAACGATCAAGTGCTAAGCTAACGGAATGGGTCAAGTCAATCACATCATTCTTCTAATGATGTGATCCCGTTTATCAAATGACAACTCATGTCTATGGTTAGGAAACATAACCATCTTTGATCAACGAGCTAGAGTCAAGTAGAGGCATACTAATGACACTATGTTTGTCTATGTTTTCACACATGTATTATGTTTCCAGTTAATACAATTATAGCATGGATAATAAACATTTATCATTATATGATGAAATAAATAATAACTTTATTATTTCCTCTAGGGCATATTTCCTTCACTTAGGGCCACGGAGGCGGAGTGGATATTGGCCCTTGCCGGTGGGAGGGCTCCGTTTTTAGATTGTTTTTGAGCTTTTTTAGATTTTATGTCCTGCTCGGGAAGGCGAGATTACGGTGGCTCCCTGAAGATGGAATAAAGATCTCCCCGCCTAGCCCCCGTTCCAGTGATGCATCTAGCATCATGAGTGGGCATGTGGAGGTGTGTCTCTGGCGGATATTTCTTTGGTGGATTAGTTCGGATTTGTTCGCCGTTTGTCTTCGTTCGTGTATTTTGAGGTTGGATCCTTTTGATCTACTCTCTTCATCCGTGGCGGTTCTTGTTCTGTGGCGTTGGTTCTATGGGGCCTTCGGACGACGACTTTCCGATTGTCTACTAACAAGGTTTGCCCGTGAAGGGCGACGACAGCGTCGTGCCTTCGGCTCAATTCAGTGCTTGTAGTCGCCACTAGGTAGTCTACGGATCTGGATATAATTTTTGTTATTTCTACTGATCGTTGTACTACCATGGTTGAAGATGAATATATTGGAAGTTTTTCCTGATGAAAAAAAGAAATTAAATAATAGAACTACGCCCATTGGAAGGACACCGTAATCTAAATGTGGATTAGTATGGATACCTGTATCTGAACAAAATTGTAGTAATCAGTCATTGTTGTCCATGCAAAGGGTTCGATAGTTGTCCTTCCGCCAATGACATCACCTAGATTCAACTTGATAAATATGTCAGCCTTCACACTATAGCATCAATTAATTAACTGGATCTGTTGTATCAAAATTTCAAAAAAGAGAGACAAAAAAAAGTAGAGATTTGCTACCAGATTGAGCAACTAGTGACTTATAGGAAATTGGAGGAAAAGCAATATGAAAAACGTCCTCAAGTCCTTTTAAACTGGAATAGCAAGATCTTTCCGAGAATTTTATACTAGCGCGGAATGTCTGTTGAGGATGGGGTGAGGAAAGGAGGATAGGGTGCACCCCATAAACACAACGACGGTTCAGATCATCCATACCTCTTGATAAGAAAGGGTATGATGGTCATATATTAAACTTCCCGTTGTATATGTTTTTTTCTGCAACGCCCGCTATATCGCGATGATTTTCAAGACATAGCACACCCCAACTCACCGATCTGGGGTTTGTCCCATTTAGTTTTTCTTACTTTCTAAGAATTAAAAAATAACGGGAGGCAGGCACCGGTGAGATTCAAAATTGAGACCTCAACATTCAATACTACATGCGCTAACCATTGCGGCAGGTTACTTTTTTGTGTATTCTTTCATCTTCTTCCATCCTTTCTATAAATGTAACGTGTCTGGTTTTCATTTCTGTTTTTTTCTATCCCTTTACTGGTTTTTCGTGTACTTTTTTTTCATTTTTAGTTCACAAAAATTTCTTCAAGTTACTGAACTTTTTCAGTTATTTGCATTTTTAAAAAAATTCAGGAACTTTTTCCAATTTGCGTAAACTTTATATCAAAATGCATGAGCTTTTTAAACTCCGTGATATATTGTCAAAATCCGGTGAACTTTTTTCGAATTTCATGAATTTTTAATAAAAGTGATGAACTTTCTTTAAAAAACATTGAACTTTTTAAAAACGTTGCACATTTTTTAAATTTGTCACTTTTTCCAATCCGGGTCAGCCCATGTGGAGTGCACAGAGTGAGCTCCGCTCGGTATTTGGCATGAGCTTGGTAGGTTGTGTCCTTACTTATCCTCGCTACAACCACAATTTTCATTTTGTTCGTTCATTCATTTTCCTCCTTTTTTGAAATCTATTATTCTTTTTATCTTGTTTCAAAATTTGAAAAACGGTTTGGAATACAAAAAATGCTATTGTTTTCAAATATTTTTTACAACTTTTAAATAGTCTGGAATTTGTTCAGAAATTTGAGATTTGCGTTTCAAAAAACATGATACTTTATTAAATAAATGTACATGGTTTGCAATTTGTTTTCACCATCAATTTTTGGGAATTTGTTAACAATTTTGAAAAAATAGTTAAGCGTATAAAATTTTCATACACAATTAAAAATTCCGAAATTGTTGAATTTTTTTAAGAAATGGTTAGGATATAAGAATATGTTCATGCTGATTGATAATGATGGAAATTGCAACTAACCGAAACATTGAAATTAGGAAAACTTGCATGCCCACGGATGCACCCGTCTGGCCTTGTCTAACACACTCCTTTCAACTGGTGGGTTTTTCAGACTACGCACAAATAACACCAACTTCTTGCATCAGCTTGGCACGGACATCATCTGCATGTTGCAACATGTCGGGCCATTTATCAGTCTTTTTTTACTGAACTCTAGAAATGCAAAATGTGTCAAAAAATGAAACCACTTGGCATGGTACCTTAAATTTGCCATACAAGCCACTGAGAAAGGGGTCATTTAAAATATGTCAAAAAATAATGTGCTCTGAAACAGAGCCTTCTTGACTACCAGGACACCCTACATGAACATGATGTTTTTTTCTACGCATAATCACAAATATAATAAATATGCAGGGATGTTAAAAAACAATTGGTTTCAATTTTTTTTTCATATTTTCTGTCTTTTAAACTCCAAATTCATTTGTCTGTTTCGAAAAGTATTCAAAAAATATTTGTGTTCAAAATATTTATGCTTTTTAAAAAATGTTCACGTTTTGATATGTAGGCAATTTTGAAAGACACGAACCTTTATTTGAAATTTCTGTACAATCTTTTAAAACACAAACATTTGTATTTTAATAATAAAAGGCGAAGGTTTTTGAAATTTTGGAAAAAATATTGTAAGGGCTAGCATTTTTAAAAAAGAAAAGAGAAACAAAAAAGATAAACAAAAAAAGAAATAAAAGAGTAATGAAAAAAGAAAAAGTGGGAAAAAGACCGGTTTACAACAGTAAACCGATCGCTGAGGGATAGTTCTAGTATTCTACGTTTTGGTAGTTAGACATTGAAGCTTATCAGCTCATGTGCCTAGCGTCAGCAGTCTGAGTTACATGGTTCGATACCTCGCACTGTCATTTTATTTGGATAAATTTTTCGTTGTTTCCGTGTGCGACAATAGTCTGACCTACTCCGACGCCTCCTGTGTATGACGCCGTCTATATGACTCTACTCCCCAAACGATAAACCTGTTTGCCACTTGTGAGCATCAAACCATCACGGCTCCGCTAAAGCGAAACGAGCGACCGACACGATACGGGCTGACCCAGTACGAGCGAGCAACCGGTTTTGGGAACTATTTAGAAGTTTGTTTTAGTGTTTTGGTTTCTTTTACAGTTTTCCCGGTTTTATTCATTTTTCTGATTATTAATACTTATTTTTCATTTGTTTTTAACCTTGTTATGTTTATTTTTGTTCCCTTTTCGTTTTCCATAAATTCAAAATTTCCAAAAAATGTTTGATATTCCAAATTTATTCCATGTTTTAAACAATTGTTCATGTTTTTAGAATTTATTGACGAATCCAAAATTTTTGGAATTCCAAACTCCAATAAAAGTTCAAAATTCCAATTGTGTTTATTTCCCAAAAATTGATCGTGCTATAAAAAAATCACCGTATATAATAAAAATGTTCATTGTGTATAAATACTGGTTCATCGTGTATAGAAATTTTGTTCAACATGCATTTCAAAAACTTTTCATCTTATATTTCAAAAAATGTTCAGTGTCTATTTTAATAAAGTTCGCCACATAATAAGAAAATGTTCAGTGCGTATCTTAAATTTATTTTTAAAATTTTTTCAGATTTAAAAATTTATCACAGATTTAAAAGTTGTTCACATTTAAAATAGAATATTCTTTTTTATGATTACGAAACATTGTTCATATTTTCAAGAAACTTTTTTTATATTTGTTTCAAAGAAATATTATTATAAAGGTAAGAAAATAAACGAAACTGTCGCTTCATTTAGTATTTTAAGTTTAGCGCGGCCTTCAAGCCATCCACGGCCTGTAACTTGGCTGGCTAGCATCGCTAGCATGTGTCCGGGAGGTGCACGTATTAATCTGTATAAGTCGGATGACCCACCATGCATATCTACGTATTGTTAGTCAAAGGTTTATATTATCC
>NC_041384.1:764588163-764606813 GCF_002162155.2 Triticum dicoccoides | reverse complement strand
ACCAAAGCGAGGCTCTTTCTTTCTGGTGGGACGATATGACGGACTTATGCTGGGAGGTGGAGTAGATGTTGATGGCTAGACTCATCCAGGGTCTTATTAATCGGCCGGTATTTTTAGGAACCGGAGCTTACCCAACCCAGTGAGAAAATTCAATACCGAAGGATTTTATTTGAATAATTAAGTCAGGACAGCTCAAAATATCATGTAACATAATACATACTTCGCTTTTCCTTGTTAGTAACTACTAGGGAAATTGTCTGTGCGTTGCAACGGGAGAAAACGATGAGATGCATAACCGGCTCCGCTGTAGGGTCAATACTTTAATGGGAAGCCACCATCAAGGAGGGTTGTTGTTAAGGAAGAGGGGGTCTTAACCTGGGCAGGCACAGATTGCAATTGATAAGGAGGATCTCGGGGAGGCTAGTGTCATAACTTGACAGCTGCTAACAGATTAGTGTATGTTCGCAGCAACATTATTGCACAGATTTGCAAGAATACCAAAATGATACGCAAACTATTTATGACAAGCAACATCTGCGGGAGAGAAGAAAAACTGATTTAATGAACTGAAGACAGTAAATCTTGAATGAGATATGTGGCACAACATATACAAAATGACCAACTAATGAAGGGATCCGGCTTTAGAATTTGATAACTGAATTTAAAAGCCGCTCATTCAATAGTTTCAGGTAATTTAACTCTAGTAATGAAAAGCCAGAAATACATGCAGACATGTTATATGTTTGTACTTTTTCTGTGTCAATTTACTGTATCTCCAAAAAATAAGGGCACTTAATAAGGGCTGATTATGACTCCATAATTAAAGTTCTGACACAAAGTAATTAATTTACAAAAACTCTAGCATAATTAAGTTTCTTCTTTGCTTGAACAAAACATCACCAAAAATCCTAAAACATATATATTCTCTAAAATTCAGTAATCCATGTCACACAACCGGAAGAGAGAAGAACATTCATATAACTGATAGTCGGAGTTGATCAAACTAACATGTTCAGTGTTTCTGTTAGTTAACTTTTGTACATTCATATCCTTGTAATTTGGAACTAATCTAGCAGAGTCCTTTGGATGCTTCTGTCTGGGAAAAAAACAGAAAAGTTCTATAGTTAAGTCCTCATATCTGTGGGATTTTTGATTTTTATAATACATGAATTCTCTTAAAATTCAACAATGCTTTGTGTTGTTATTTCAGCATAATCATTGACGTAGGATCAGAGAATTTGGAAGCTCAACTGACATCCGTCGTTACCTGTTGCATGCCATGCTAACTTACTAGTCACTGGACGAAAAGCTTTAGAGATTGGACGTTGCTTTGCACTACTTGTGCCACTGCCACGTTCTTAATATAGATCACATCTATGGCAGCAAGGGTTATCGAGCGAAGAAGACGCGAGTGGGGACCTTTGTTTCGGGAAGCTGCGGCCTTGCGAGGTTGGCAAGCGGACAGTTGCCGGCCAGCAGGAGCAACAACCTTTGCGAGCGGGAGCGGGAGCCGCCGAGTTTGGCGAGTGGGTCATGCGAGGGATACGGCCTAGGTCCCTGGCTCCCTGCGTATGGTTAGCATAGCCTGCCACAAGGTTTGTGCCAGCCTGATCTCCGGGTCTGGGCCGGCCAGCACCTGCATGGTTTCCTGCAGGATGAGCATGCATGCCCAGGCAAGGTCTGCAGGTTTTTGAGCTCCAGTCTGTCCGTCGGGAACATGTCGGCGACCACGTCCATGACGGACTTGCCCGGATCCAAGCAGCACCTGAGCGCAGGCTGCGTCGATCTCTTGCGTGACACTGCAGTGAATCAAAAGAACTTCGTGGAGTCCATCCTGGCGCAGAACGTCCTCAGGCTCTCACTGATTTCCACGATGTCCTAGACCGAGACCGCGATACATAGAGATCGCCCGCGGCGGCAAAGCGAGTCGGTGGCGCACGGCGCTTGCGCTGATGTCTTCGGAGCAGGACGCGAGGCCGCACTCTAGCTCAGCCAAGCCGGCGCTCACCGCCTCCTCTGTCAGACGGCCACCACCTCCTCATCCCCTTGCTGCCACAGACGATGCCATGTGTCTGTCGCCAAAACCACTTCCTACCCTTGAAAGCCTAGCGCAGCTCTTCTGCCTCCACGGGAATCAATGGATATTTATGGAGGAATTAGAAGAGGCAGCGATGCATAGTTGGACACAGAGTCCGCTTCTTGAGGGAAGACGTGGGGGAAAGATCAAGACGAAGGGATGGAAAAAAGTAGTGTTCGTTTCTGTTAGCCAGCTATTTTTTTATGCTCCTAGGAACAAGCCCATGAGCCATCGATGTGACCCAGGGAATCCGGCAGGGCAGCCGGCAGGTGCGATCCGGAGAATCTGAGGCCCAACAACGCAGCATATATGCACCACACACGACGTGTTTCCGTGAATTGGAATATCTATTCCATTTAATAATAGGTTTTTTTTGCGGGCAATTCAGAGAGCTTTTATTCATATGAGAGCATTTCTAGGACAGTCAGCCATAAGGCTGGTCACTAAAAAGTTAGGAGTTACATCCATCCAACAATCGGTCACATTCAGAGTGTAAGCATGCTTAGCACAGAGATGCGCCGGTAAGTTTGCTAATCTATTAATATGCTGAATATCAAAGGAAATGAAGTGATTACTAAGCTCTCCTATTTCTAGCAGAATTGGAACCACAATTGAGCGAGAAATGTGGCGAGTGTTCCAGAGTGTCACTAACTCCGCGCAGTCAACTTCCATTATCACATGCGAGAGTCCTCGAAGAGTGGCGAATAATACTCCATCTCGCAGAGATAAAGCTTCCATAATCAGGGGGTCTGAAACCCCCATATATGGCTGCACCAAGAACCTAGCAAAGCCGAAGAGGATCGTGCAACACCACCTTCACCGCCCCGCCCCTCGGCAAAGTTCAGTGCACCATCCGTCGTGATTTTTACAGTAGCATCATCAGGTGGTCTCCAGCCATAACCAGGTAACATAGCGGCTGCCTTGCGCGGAATCTGAAGGAGAGCAAGGGCCTCCTTGATTGCTCTAATCGTCGATGTTGGATCCCTTCCCTCTTCGCCATGTTTGATTCGATTCCGAGAGTGCCATATTGACCACATTACAGTGGTGATCTTGGCTCGGTCATCATCAGAGAAGCGGGGATCACATGTGATATCACGAGCCCATGAGTCAGGATGGAGTCGGGGTAGCCGAATACCAAACCAAGCACAGGCCTCGTCCCAGAAGCGTTGCGCATGGGAACAGTGAATAAGAGCATGCTTCAGATCCTCCCTCATCGCTAAGCAGACTTTGCACCGATTAATTGGTGCAATATGACGATAGTTGAGAGTAGCTTCATCCGGAAGAATTCCACGAAGAACTCTCCATTAGAAAACCCTCACTTTCGGTATGACATTCAATTTCCACAAGGCCTTCCACAACTGATGATCGTCTACTGAGGTTCCGGTAACCGTCCCTTCCTCCAGAGCCAAACGCTCTTTCTGAGTCATTAGAACACGGTACGCTGTCTTCACAGTGTAGTTGCCTGATTTCTCGAATGCCCAAGCAAAAGAATCCTCACCTCCCCCTTGCCTGATAGGAATGTTCAGAATGGCTTCGGCATCCGGGGCGATGAAGGTTTCCCTAACCACATCTTGCCGCCACGACCAAGTGGTCGTATCAATGAGCTCGTCCACCTTTTGAATGGTGGTGTTTGGCGGTTTGAAGATTGGTTTCATCGAAATAGTTCCAGCAATCCATTTGTCATTCCACACTGAAATCGTGCTGCCATCTCCCACTCGAGCGATCAGCCCGGCCCCTAGAGCCTCCCTTCCCGCCAAGATTGCCTTCCAAGTGGCCGAGGCTGACTTTGCAGCAGATGCGTGCATAAAATCTCTATCGGGAAAGTAGCGACCCTTGAGCACTCTAGCACACAACGATGTAGGGTTTGTCATTAATCGCCACCCCTGTTTGCCCAGCATGGCAAGATTAAACTGATGCGGGTCACGAAACCCCATCCCTCCTTTGCACTTAGGTGTGGCCAGCTCGTTCCATGACACCCAGTGCATAGAATTTCTATCCAGAGAACTGCTCCAAAAATATTTTTCCATAGGAGAAGTTAAGCTCTTACAACTTTCTTTGTTAGTAGGAAATTGGTCATTGGATAGGTCGGGATAGCCTGAACGACCGATTTCAACAAAACCTCGCGGCCGGCACAAGCTAGTAATTTTTCTGACCATCCTTGAATTTTTCCCCGCGCTCTCTCACTGATGTGTTCAAAAGTGCCGCTTGTAATGCGCCCCACAGCAGTTGGGAGGCCGAGATACTTTGCGCTGAAAGCTTCAACTTGGATATTCAGAGTTGACTTCAGAAGTTGCCTCAAAGAGTCAGGTGTGTTAGTACTGAAATAGATAGAACTTTTTTCACGATTTACACACTGACCTAAGGCCTCACCATAAATTGACAGAATGGCATTGAGACGGAGAGCACTTGGGTTGCTTGCATTAATGAAAATCAGACTATCATCAACAAAGAGAAGATGGGTTATCCAAGGTGATCTGTAGCTCACCCTCAGGCCTCTATCCACAACTCCCCCATTGTAATACTTGAGAAATGAGGAAAATCCTTCTGCACAGAGAAGAAATAAATATAGCAATACTGGATCTCCTTGCCGGAACCCTCAGAAGGCGTGAAGAAAGGAAGGAGCTCGCCATTAGCCCGCACAGAGAACCGAACAGAAGAGACACATTTCAAAATAAGCCTGACAAAAGAAATATTGAAACCCAGCCTTATCAATATTGCTTCAAGGAAATGCCACTCGACACGGTCGTAAGCCTTCATCATATCGAGCTTGACCGCACAAGAATAATTTTTGCCTTTCTTCCTTCTCTTCATTGTGTGCACACTTTCATATGCCACTAGAACGTTGTCTGTTATGAGTCGGCCAGACACAAAAGCGCTTTGCTCCTCGCTAATAACGCTATCCATGATGCCTCTCATTCGGTTTGTGATTGCCTTGGCTGCTATCTTATACAAGACCGAACAGAGAGAAATGGGGTGATATTGGGAGATCATTTGGGGGTGTCTAACCTTTGGTATAAGGGTGATGGATGTATCATTCAAACCAGATGGTAATTCACCTCCATTTAGGAAATCCAAAACTGCCCGGGTCACTGCCTCGCCCAACAGATCCCAGTGTCTTTGGTAGAACCCAGCAGTAAATCCATCCACCCCGGGAGCTTTCGATGGTGCCATTTGAAACAACGCCAATCTCACCTCTTTGGGGGTGTAGGGTTTTGTTAACTCTGCGTTCATGGTCCCTGTTACTTTGACAGGAACATGAGATAACAGATTTTCCGCGTCCGAATAGCCTTGTGACTGATACAGGTTTTGATAGAAGCTTTGCACTTCAGCCTTATCCTCGCCTTCGTTCGCGCACACAGATCCGTCTGCCCTCGTGAGTCCCTGTATTTTGTTCATACGTTTCCGCTGGGAGGCTTGCGCTTGGAAGTATGACGTATTACGATCCCCCTCTCGGAGCCAGGGGACGCGAGAGCACTACCGGAACCACACTTCTTCCTGGTGGAGTGCATCTTTCAATTTCTGGACTATCCTTTTCTCTTCGTCTGAAGGGCCCCTACCCATAGAATGACACCGGATGCGCTCGAGCTTCTTCTGAAGATTGTGAATGGTCCGTGTCAGAGAACCAAACTCCTTAGCTCCCCATGGCACTAAGGTAGCCTGAAGTGTACCCAGTGTGGTGGATATACCACATAGCCCTGGGGCATGTTGGATGCCACGCCATGTATCAGCCACTAGGCGATCATAATCAGCATGCGTTTGCCAGACGTTCTCATAACGAAATTGTTTCTTGTTTGTTGTTCTCTCTGACATGCTTTTGCAGAACTCTGTCACAACAAAACAATGATCGGACTCGACAGAAGGGAGATGCCTAACCCTTGTATGTTGGAATATTTGTCTGAACTCCTCATTTGCAAAGGCTCGATCCAGCCTTGCCTTCATGTTTGCCTCTCCGGACTGGTTATTGTCCCAAGATTAAGATGTGCCTGACCATCCCAAGTCCTGGAATGAAACATCATCGATAACTTCCCTGAATGCTCGCATATGACTCTCGGACCGACCAGTTCTGCTAAAGTGCTCACACGCAAACAGGGTCTCGTTAAAATCACCAACACACAACCAGGCTGAGTGTGGTAACTGGTGAAGATTGCGCAAAAACCGCCAATTGTGGTGACGATCTTCCGCTCGCGGTGCTCCGTAAAAACCTGTGAAGCGCCACACCGAGTTGTTTTGATCGTTGTTCCGAACGACAACATCAATATGTTTTTGAATTTAGTTTTTCAAATCCACAATAACATCCCGAGACCAAAATAGACCAATACCGCCACTAAGGCCAGCACTGTCCACAGCAAAGCATCCTCCAAAACCTAGAGAGTGCTTTAAATCCTCTACCCGTTTCACTTTGATCTTTGTTTCCATTACAAAGAGTAAAGTGGGTCCTTCTTGCTTCACAATGCTGCGAAGCTCCCGAACTACCTCGGGGTTCCCAGACCCCTGGCAGTTCCAGCTCAAAACACTCATTGGGACGGGCAGGACCGCGCCGCGGTCTCTGCCGAATTTTCTGGGGTTGGTTTCTTCTTCTTCAGTACACAATCAAATTCGCTGCCCTCTCCATCATTACTAGCCGATCTTGAGACTTCCTTTGGGGCAGCAGCCTCACCATCCGAAGCACCCGCGCCCCCATCAGTGAGCAACAAAGTTTTGGCCACCAGTCTATAGACCTGAGTAGGAGCATCTTTCCTCTTCGGTGGGTGTTTGTGCTTCATGGGGGATACCACCTCTTCGCCTGGATCCTTGCTGGTGCTTGAGTTTCTAGTGGTCGGCTTGCTGCTTGCACCTTGCTTGGGATCACGCGAGGAGTTCTCGCTAGTCGCCTGTCTCCTGAACTCTTCCGGAGCGCGAATCTTAGGACCAAACGGGAGTTCCCCTTGCTCATCACAGGATCCCGGTGTCTGACAGTATAATTCTGAATGTCCCAATCTGCCACAAGAGAAGCAAAAATACGGCAATTGCTCATACTGGATATCATACATGTCAACCTTTTTCCTCCTTGCAGAATCAATGAGAATCCACCTTCTGAGAGGCTTCTCAACATCAATGGAGATCCTTGCTCGCAGAAACTCGTCGTCATGATCAAACTTGACAAATCGTGCGTGTTGATCCATCTGCTTTTCTATAGGAGTCCACCAAGCTTCGTCCCTCGAGTTATAGGGAAAATTCATAACCCGAGCCCAAATATGCAACCGATCAAACTTCACCTTGTCGGGCCTCATGCACTCATCAAATTCTGCTAGCACCACGGCATTCTTGCTGATGTGCCATGGCGAACCGTTCCACACCCGATCCCTATCTCGCTAATTCTCAAACTCCGCAACAAACATGTTGATTCCTACGGAGCAAAACTGCAAACCGCGTGGGTTGCCCCACGCCGGCCGAAGAGCGTTGATGATTGTCTTGATGTGAAGATGATTACGATGGAGAACTTTACCAACCACCAACCACTTCGCCGGACCGCTATCGACTTGATCATCGATCACCAGAGGAGTCGCTTCTTCCTGGGAGGTATCCAGTTTGCCCAGCGCTTCCTCCAGTTTCCGTCTGGCGGCGTGGGCGGACTGATCGTCGTTCTCCGCCCCCGCTTCCGCGCTTGCGCTCGGCGTGGCCATCACCGGCCCCGCTCGCTCGGTCTCTCTCGCCCCGCCAAGGATCTACAGGCGAGAAGCTTGTTCCACGTCCAAACCCTAGACCGCCTCGAGTGCCGCCAGAGGGGTTTAGGGTTTAGGGGAAAACCTGGGGCTATTGCTATACAGTCCCGGCCCCTATTCTGCCCATTCAATAGTAGGTACTGTTGGAAATATGCCCTAGAGGCAATAATAAAAGCATTATTATGATATTTCCTTGTTCATGATAATTGTCTTTATTCATGCTATAATTGTGTTATCCGGAAATCGTAATACATGTGTGAATAATAGACACCAACATATCCCTAGTAAGCCACTAGTTGACTAGCTCGTTGATCAATAGATAGTCATGGTTTCCTGACTATGGACATTGGATGTCATTGATAACGAGATCGCATCATTAGGAGAATGATGTGATGGACAAGACCCAATCCTAAACATAGCACAAGATCGTATAGTTCATTTGCTAGAGTTTTCCAATGTCAAGTATCCTTTCCTTAGACCATGAGATCGTGTAACTCCTGGATACCGTAGGAGTGCTTTGGGTGTACCAAACGTCACAACATAACTGGGTGACTATAAAGGTATACTACGGGTATCTCCAAAAGTGTTTGTTGGGTTGACAAGGATCAAGACTGGGATTTGTCACTCTGTATGACGGAGAGGTGTCACTGGGCCCACTCAGTAATGCATCATCATAATGAGCTCAAAGTGACCAAGTGTCTGGTCACAGGATCACGTATTACGGTACGAGTAAAGTGACTTGCCAGTAACGAGATTGAACGAGGTATTGGGATACCGACGATTGAATCTCGGGCAAGTAGCATACCGATTGACAAAGGGAATTGTATACGGGGGTTCCTTGAATCCTCGACATCGTGGTTCATCCGATGAGATCATCGAGGAGGATGTGGGAGCCAACATGGGTATCCAGATCCCGCTGTTGGTTATTGACCGGAGAGCAATCTCGGTCATGTCTACATGTCTCCCAAACCCGTAGGGTCTACACACTTAAGGTTCGGTAACGCTAGGGTTGTAGGGATATGTATATGCAGTAACCCGAATGTTGTTCGGAGTCCCGGATGAGATCCCGGACATCACGAGGAGTTCCGGAATGGTCCGGAGGTAAAGATTTATATATATGGGAAGTCCTATTTCGGCCATCGGGACAAGTTTCGGGGTCACCGGTATTGTACCGGGACCACCGGAAGGGTCCCGGGGGCCCACCGGGTGGGGCCACCTGCCCCGGGGGGCCACATGGGCTGTAGGGGGTGCGCCTTGGCCTATATGGGCCAAGGGCACCAGCCCCAAGAGGCCCATGCGCCTAGGGTTCAAGAGGGGAAGAGTCCCCAAGGGGGAAGGCACCTCCTAGGTGCCTTGGGGAGGAGGGATTCCTCCCTTTGCCGCCGCCCCCCTAGGAGATTGGATCTCCTAGGGCCGGCACCCCCCCTAGGCACCCTATATATAGTGGGGAGAGGAGGGCCTTTCATCCATGCCTTTGGTGCCTCCCTCTCCCTCTCCAACACCTCCTCCTCCTCCATAGAGCTTGGCGAAGCCCTGCCGGAGTACTGCAGCTCCATCACCACCACGCCGTCGTGCTGCTGCCGGAGTCATCTTCCTCAACCTCTCCTTCCTCCTTGCTGGATCAAGAAGAAGGAGACGTTACGCTGACCGTACTTGTGTTGAACGCGGAGGTGCCGTCCGTTCGGCGCTAGGTCTTCGGTGATTTGGATCACGTCGTGTACGACTTCCTCATCCCCGTTCTTTGAACGCTTCCGCTCGCGATCTACAAAGGTATGTAGATGAATCCAATCACTCGTTGCTAGATGAACTTCTAGATGGATCTTGGTGAAACCTTAGGAAATTTTTTGTTTTCTACAACGTTCCCCAATAGTGGCATCATGAGCTACGTCTATGCGTAGTTCTTCTTGCGCGAGTAGAACGCAATTTGTTGTGGGCGTAGATGTTGTCAACTTTCTTGCCGCTACTATTCTTATCTTGCTTCAACGGTATTGTGGGATGAAGCGGCCCGGACCAACCTTACACGTACGCTTACGTGAGACCGGTTCCACCGACTAACATGCACTAATTGCATAAGGTGGCTGGCGGGTGTCTGTCTCTCCCACTTTAGTTGGAGCGGATTCGATGAAAAGGGTCCTTATGAAGGGTAAATAGAAGTTGACAAATCACGTTGTGGCTTTCACGTAGGTAAGAAAACGTTCTTGCTAGAACCCTAGTTCAGCCACGTAAAACTTGCAACAACAATTAGAGGACGTCTAACTTGTTTTTGCAGCAAGTGCTTTGTGATATGATATGGCCAAAGTTGTGATGAATGATGAATGATATGTGATGTATGAGATGTTCATGCTATTGTAATAGGAATCACGACTTGCATGTCGATGAGTATGACAACCGGCAGGAGCCATAGGAGTTGTCTTTATTTTTTGTATGACCTGCGTGTCATTGAGAAACGCCATGTAAATTACTTTACTTTATTGCTAAACGCGTTAGCCATAGTAGTAGAAGTAATAGTTGGCGAGAAACTTCATGGAGACAGAATGATGGAGATCATGATGATGGAGATCATGGTGTCAAGCCGGTGACAAGATGATCATGGAGCCCCAAGATGGAGATCAAAGGAGCTATGTGATATTGGCCATATCATGTCACTATTATTATTTGATTGCATGTGATGTTTATCATGTTTTTGCATCTTGTTTACTTAGAACGACGGTAGTAAATAAGATGATCCCTCATAATAATTTCAAGAAGTGTTCCCCCTAACTGTGCACCGTTGCGACAGTTCGTTCGTTTCTAAGCACCACGTGATGATCGGGTGTGATAGATTCCAACGTTCACATACAACAGGTGTAAGACAGATTTACACATGCAAACACTTAGGTTGACTTGACGAGCCTAGCATGTACAGACATGGCCTCGGAACACAGAAGACTGAAAGGTCGAGCATGAGTCGTATAGAAGATACGATCAACATGAAGATGTTCACCGATGTTGACTAGTCCGTCTCACGTGATGATCGGACACGGCCTAGTTGACTCGGATCATGTTATACTTAGATGACTAGAAGAGGGATGTCTATCTAAGTGGGAGTTCATTGAATAATTTGATTAGATGAACTTAATTATCATGAACTTAGTCTAAAATATTTACAATATGTCTTGTAGATCAAATGGACAACGTAGTCCTCAACTTCAACGCGTTCCTAGAGAAAACCAAGCTGAAAGACGATGGCAGCAACTACACGGACTGGGTCCGGAACCTGAGGATCATCCTCATAGCTGCCAAGAAAGATTATGTCCTACAAGCACCGCTGGGTGACGCACCTGTTCTCCCTGCAGAACAAGACGTTATGAACGCTTGGCAGGCACGTACCGATGACTACTCCCTCGTTCAGTGCGGCATGCTTTACAGCTTAGAGCCGGGGCTCCAAAAGCGTTTTGAGAGACATGGAGCATATGAGATGTTCGAAGAGCTGAAAATGGTTTTTCAAGCTCATGCCCGGGTCGAGAGATATGAAGTCTCCGACAAATTCTTCAGCTGTAAGATGGAGGAAAATAGTTCTGTCAGTGAGCACATACTCACTATGTCTGGGTTACATAACTGCTTGACTCAGCTGGGAGTTAATCTCCCGGATGACGCGGTCATTGACAGAATCCTTTAGTCGCTTCCACCGAGCTACAAGAGCTTTGTGATGAACTTCAATATGCAGGGGATGGAAAAGACCATTCCTGAAGTATTTGCTATGCTGAAATCAGCAGAGGTAGAAGTCAAGAAGGAACATCAAGTGTTGATGGTCAATAAAACCACTAAGTTCAAGAAGGGCAAGGGTAAAAAGAACTTCAAGAAGGACGGCAAGGGAGTTGCCGCGCCCGGCAAGCAAGCTGCCGGGAAGAAGCCAAAGAATGGACCCAAGCCCGAGACTGAGTGCTTTTATTGCAAGGAAAGTGGTCACTGGAAGCGAAACTGCCCCAAATACTTAGCGGACAAGAAGGCCGGCAAAACAAAAGGTATATGTGATATACATGTAATTGATGTGTACCTTACCAGTACTCGTAGTAGCTCCTGGGTATTTGATACCGGTGCAGTTGCTCACATTTGTAACTCAAAGCAGGAGCTGCGGAATAAGCGGAGACTGGCAAAGGACGAGGTGACGATGCGCGTCGGGAATGGTTCCAAGGTCAATGTGATCGCCGTCGGCACGCTACCTCTACATTTACCTACGGGATTAGTTTTAAACATCAATAATTTTTATTTAGTGCCAGCTTTGAGCATGAACATTGTATCGGGATCTCGTTTAATTCGAGATGGCTACTCATTTAAATCCGAGAATAATGGTTGTTCTATTTATATGAGAGATATGTTTTATGGTCATGCTCCGATGGTGAATGGTTTATTCTTCCTCGAACGTAATGCTACACATGTTCATAGTGTGAAAACCAAAAGATGTAAGGTTGATAACGATAGTCCCACATACTTGTGGCACTGCCGCCTTGGTCACATAGGTGTCAAATGCATGAAGAAGCTCCATGCAGATGGACTTTTAGAGTCTCTTGATTATGAATCATTTGACACGTGCGAACCATGCCTCATGGGTAAAATGACCAAGAATCCGTTCTCAGGAACAATGGAGCGAGCAACCAACTTATTGGAAATCATACATACTGATGTGTGCGGTCCAATGAGTGTTGAGGCTCGCGGTGGCTATCATTATGTTCTCACCCTCACTGATGACTTGAGTAGATATGGGTATGTCTACTTAATGAAACACAAGTCTGAAACCTTTGAAAAGTTCAAGGAATTTCAGAGTGAGGTTGAGAATCAACGTGACAGGAAAATCAAGTTTCTACGATCAGATCATGGAGGAGAATACTTGAGTCAGGAATTTGGCACACACTTAAGAAAATGTGGAATAGTTTCACAACTCACGCCGCCTGGAACACCTCAGCGTAATGGTGTGTCCGAACGTCGTAATCGCACTCTATTAGATATGGTGCGATCTATGATGTCTCTTACCGATTTACCGCTATCTTTTTGGGGCTATGCTTTAGAGACTGTCGCATTCACTTTAAATAGGGCTCCGTCGAAATCCGTTGAGACGACACTGTTTGAATTATGGTTTGGGAAGAAACCTAAGCTGTCGTTTCTAAAAGTTTGGGGATGCGATGCTTATGTCAAGAAACTTCAACCTGAGAAGCTCGAACCCAAGTCGGAAAAATGCGTCTTCATAGGATACCCTAAAGAAACTATTGGGTATACCTTCTACCTCAGATCCGAAGGCAAGATATTTGTTGCCAAGAATGGATCCTTTCTAGAGAAAGAGTTTCTCTCGAAAGAAGTAAGTGGGAGGAAAGTAGAACTTGATGAAGTATTACCTCTTGAACCGGAAAATGGCGCAACTCAAGAAAATGTTCCTGAGGTGCCTGCACCGACTAGAGAGGAAGTTAATGATAATGATCAAGATACTTCTGATCAAGCTCCTACTGAAATTCGAAGGTCCACAAGGACACGTTCCGCACCAGAGTGGTACGACAACCCTGTCTTGGAAATCATGTTGTTAGACAAAGGTGAACCTTCGAACTATGAAGAAGTGATGGCGGGCCCGGATTCTGACAAATGGCTAGAAGCCATGAAATCCGAGATAGGATCCATGTATGAAAACGAAGTATGGACTTTGACTGACTTGCCCGTTGAGCGGCGAGCCATAGAAAATAAATGGATCTTTAAGAAGAAGACAGACGCGGATGGTAATGTGACCATCTATAAAGCTCGGCTTGTCGCTAAGGGTTATCGACAAGTTCAAGGGGTTGACTATGATGAGACTTTCTCACCGGTAGCGAAGCTGAAGTCCGTCCGAATCATGTTAGCAATTGCCGCATTCTATGATCACGAGATATGGCAAATGGACGTCAAAACGGCATTCCTTAATGGTTTCCTTAAGGAAGAATTGTATATGATGCAGCCGGAAGGTTTTGTCGATCCTAAGAATGCTGACAAGGTGTGCAAGCTCCAACGCTCGATTTATGGACTGGTGCAAGCATCTCGGAGTTGGAACATTCGCTTTGATGAGATGATCAAAGTGTTTGGGTTTACACAGACTTATGGAGAAGCCTGCGTTTACAAGAAAGTGAGTGGGAGCTCTGTAGCATTTCTCATATTATATGTAGATGACATACTTTTGATGGGAAATGATATAGAACTCTTGGACATCATTAAGTCCTGCTTGAATAAGAGTTTTTCAATGAAGGACCTTGGAGAAGCTGCTTATATATTAGGCATCAAGATCTATAGAGATAGATCAAGACGCCTCATAGGTCTTTCACAAAGCACATACCTTGATAAGATATTGAAGAAATTCAATATGGATCAGTCTAAGAAGGGGTTCTTGCCTGTGTTACAAGGTGTAAAATTGAGCTCAGCTCAATGTCCGACCACGGCAGAAGATATAGAAGAGATGAGTGTCATCCCCTATGCCTCAGCCATAGGTTCTATTATGTATGCCATGCTGTGTACCAGACCTGATGTAAACCTTACCGTAAGTTTGGTAGGTAGGTACCAAAGTAATCCCGGCAAGGAACACTGGACAACGGTCAAGAATATCTTGAAGTACCTAAAAAGGACTAAGGAAATGTTTCTCGTTTATGGAGGTGACGAAGAGCTCGTCGTAAAAGGTTACGTCGACGCTAGCTTCGACACAGATCTGGATGACTCTAAGTCACAAACCGGATACGTGTATATTTTGAATGGTGGGGCAGTAAGCTGGTGCAGTTGCAAGTAGAGCGTCGTGGCCGGATCGACATGTGAAGCAGAGTACATGGCAGCCTCGGAGGCAGCGCATGAAGCAATTTGGGTGAAGGAGTTCATCACCGACCTGGAGTCATACCCAATGCGTCGGGGCCAATCAAACTCTTCTGTGACAACACTGGAGCTATTGCACTTGCTAAGGAACCCAGGTTTCACAAGAAGACCAGGCACATCAAGCGTCGCTTCAACTCCATTCGTGAAAATGTTCAAGATGGAGACATAGATATTTGTAAAGTACATACGGACCTGAATGTGGCAGATCCGTTGACTAAACCTCTCCCTAGAGCAAAACATGATCAACACCAGAATTCCATGGGTGTTCGATTCATCACAATGTAACTAGATTATTGACTCTAGTGCAAGTGGGAGACTGTTGGAAATATGCCCTAGAGGCAATAATAAAAGCATTATTATTATATTTCCTTGTTCATGATAATTGTCTTTATTCATGCTATAGTTGTGTTATCTGGAAATCGTAATACATGTGTGAATAATAGACACCAACATGTCCCTAGTAAGCCTCTAGTTGACTAGCTCGTTGATCAACAGATAGTCATGGTTTCCTGACTATGGACATTGGATGTCATTGATAACGAGATCGCATCATTAGGAGAATGATGAGATGGACAAGACCCAATCCTAAACATAGCACAAGATCGTATAGTTCGTTTGCTAGAGTTTTCCAATGTCAAGTATCCTTTCCTTAGACCATGAGATCGTGTAACTCCTGGATACCGTAGGAGTGCTTTGGGTGTACCAAACGTCACAACGTAACTGGGTGACTATAAAGGTATACTACGGGTATCTCCGAAAGTGTCTGTTGGGTTGACACGGATCAAGACTGGGATTTGTCACTCCGTATGACGGAGAGGTGTCACTGGGCCCACTCAGTAATGCATCATCATAATGAGCTCAAAGTGACCAAGTGTCTGGTCACAGGACATGCATTACGGTATGAGTAAAGTGACTTGCCAGTAACGAGATTGAACGAGGTATTGGGATACCGACGATTGAATCTCGGGCAAGTAGCATACCGATTGACAAAGGGAATTGTATACGGGGGTTGCTTGAATCCTCGACATCGTGGTTCATCCGATGAGATCATCGAGGAGGATGTGGGAGCCAACATGGGTATCCAGATCCCGCTGTTGGTTATTGACCGGAGAGCAATCTCGGTCATGTCTACATGTCTCCCAAACCCGTAGGGTCTACACACTTAAGGTTCGGTAACGCTAGGGTTGTAGGGACATGTATATGAAGCAATCGGGACAAGTTTCGGGGTCACCGGTATTGTACCGGGACCACCGAAAGGGTCCCGGGGGCCCACCGGGTGGGGCCACCTGCCCCGGGGGGCCACATGGGCTGTAGGGGGTGCGCCTTGGCCTATATGGGCCAAGGGCACCAGCCCCAAGAGGCCCATGCGCCTAGGGTTCAAGAGGGGAAGAGTCCCCAAGGGGGAAGGCACCTCCTAGGTGCCTTGGGGAGGAGGGATTCCTCCCTTTGCCGCCGCCCCCTAGGAGATTGGATCTCCTAGGGCCGGCACCCCCCCTAGGCACCCTATATATAGTGGGGAGAGGAGGGCCTTTCAACCACGCCTTTGGTGCCTCCCTCTCCCTCTCCAACACCTCCTCCTCCTCCATAGAGCTTGGTGAAGCCCTGCCGGAGTACTGCAGCTCCATCACCACCACGCCGTCGTGCTGCTGCCGGAGTCATCTTCCTCAACCTCTCCTTCCTCCTTGCTGGATCAAGAAGAAGGAGACGTTACGCTGACCGTACGTGTGTTGAACGCGGAGGTGCCGTCCGTTCGGCGCTAGGTCTTCGGTGATTTGGATCACATCGTGTACGACTTCCTCATCCCCGTTCTTTGAACGCTTCCGCTCGCGATCTACAAAGGTATGTAGATGAATCCAATCACTCGTTGCTAGATGAACTCCTAGATGGATCTTGGTGAAACCGTAGGAAATTTTTTGTTTTCTGCAACGTTCCCCAACAGGTACTCCCTCCGTTCGGAATTACTTGTCGAAGAAATGGATGTAAGTAGCCGTATTTTAGTTCTAGATACATCCATTTCCGAGACATGTAATTCCGAACGAAGGGAGTATAATATACATATTTCTTCGGAGATTCTTGAGTTAACGACTTCGAAGTCTCACTCCCTCACCGGGTTCTTTTTTATATACTATGCTAAAAATATTATATTTTAAAGCTATTTTCTTTTAAATTAAAAAATAGTTTGAAAATGTTGGGCGAAATTAATATAAAATTTCATATATTTTCAGAAAACTGGTTATTTTGATCTTTACCGAAAAAACAGTAACGACTAAGGAGAAAAAACCTTTGACTCATTGATAAGTCTCCAAAGTATCTATAATTTTTATTGTGTCATGCTATTATATTATCATTCTTGGATGATTTATATGTACTTAAATGCTATTTTATATCATTTTATGCCCAGCGCCAGTTCCTGTTTTTCGCTTGTTTTTATCTTTCCAGAAAATTAGTACCAAACATAGTCCAAACACGATGAAACTTTACGGCGATTTTTTCTGGACCAGAAGGGACCCTAGAAGCTTTGGGAGGAGGCCAGAAAAGCTACGACGGAGTCACGACCTCAAAGAGCACGCGCCATGAGGTCGTGGGCCCAATGCAACACCCGAAACACTTTTTTCGCCACACAAGCTACTATTCTTCCGTGATCCCATCTAGAGGCCTTTTTTGGTACTCTGCCGAAGGAGGAATCGATCACGGAGGGCTTATAAATCATCCTTGTTGCCTTCCGATGATGCGTGAGCAGTTCACCACAGACCTACGGGTCCGTAGCTAGTAGCTAGATTGCTTCTTATCTCTCTTTGATCTTCAATACAATGTTATCCCTGATTCTTTTGGAGTTATATCGGATTTAATTTTTTACGGTGTGTTAGTTGGGATATGATGAATTGTGCGTTTCTGATCAGATTATTGGTTTAAAGTAATTAAGTATTTTCTAAAGTTTATTATGCATGATTTTTATAGGTTTGTATTTCTTTCTAATATATCCGTTTGGTTTGACAAACTTGATTGATTTATCTTCAGTGAAAGAGGTGCTTTGTAATGAGTTCAATCTTGTGGTGTCATCATCCAGCGATAGAAGGGGGTAGCGAGACACGTATTGTATTATTGCTATTAAGGATAAAACCATGGGTTTATTCACATTGATTGGATTTAATTTGTCTACATCATGTCATCTTGGTTAAGACGTTACTCTATTTGTCATGAACTTAATATGATAGGTGCATGCTGGATAGTGGTCCATTGGTAGAGTAATAGTAGTAGAAACAGGCAGCAGTCGGTCTACTTGTCTCAAACATGATGCTTATATATATGATCATTGCCTTGAATACGTCATAACTATGTGATTTTATATCAATTGCCAAACAATAATTTGTTTACCCACCATATGTTATGTCTTCCAGAGAGAAGTCTCTAGTGGAAACTATGGCCCCGTCTACTCTAATCATATTATACAAACCAAAAAATACATTATTGTAATTTATTTACTTTTATTTTGTTTTGCAGTTTATCCATCTACCTATACAAGATTTGATCCTTGCAAGTAACGAGTTCAAGAGGATTGACAACCCTCTTGCCAACATTAGGTGCAAGTATTTGCTTTTGTGTGTGCATGTGCTATTCACTAGGCTTTGCGTGATTTTCCAATTGGTTTGCTAAACCTTGGCTCTCACAGAGGAAAATACTTATCTCTAGTATATTGCTTCACTCTTCCTCTCCGGCCTCTGCATTGAGAACTGAAGTCAGAGCGGTTGATTATATATATGTTGACGATGCAGATAGTAAGTTGGACCTGGAGTTTCATACACAACCCAACTGTAATGCTTGCTGCCACACAAACATGGAGCAATATGGGCCTCCTTTTTTTTTCACATTTCCGAAGCCGTGGCGAGGATTGACATGCTTAGATTTCCCTCTACATGTTCTGGTGTTGTCGCCTATGTGGAATCGTTTCTGTTGTATGTATCAGAAGTGTCGCCGAAGCAGAGGTGGACCTAGAGAAAAACTGCCCCCTCGTTGTGTGT
>NC_041384.1:764525035-764587897 GCF_002162155.2 Triticum dicoccoides | reverse complement strand
TGGCGCAGCCGCTCTCTCTCTCCCTCACGGTGCACTCGCTGGAACGAAACAGAGGAAGAAGAAGAACTGGAGACGATGGATTTTCCAGGCGCACGTACGCCAGCGCCGCCGGAACGGCCTTCTTTTCTTTCCTGAGCACAGACTTAGCCCCAGCCACACGGACTACATCGCTACACACACCGGCGCTTACAAGAATACACGGGAGGGAGCTTTATACACAGCTCGCACACACGTCGCTGCGCCCCACACGCTCACGGTCCGCTTGCCGCGGCCACGCGCATGCATGCCCAGTTTCTGAACGGATCAACGCACTCACCCCACTACTCTAGCTAACAGAAAACAGAACGCACGCACACAACGCACGCACCCGCACACACGCGCCACGGCTGTGCACGCACACATGGCTTATGGCTAACATTGGTCCGGCATTCCGGAAACCTTCCCTCGTCGCCGTCGGTGACGGCGCTATTGGCCAAAGCCCTGGCTGTGTTGGGCGGCGGGGAGGCCCTTTTCCGGTTCTCTTCTCATCCTCGCATCTTGTCACTTCCATCGCTCCCGTACAAGGACTCCACACGAGATCTCTGGCCTCCCCTTCGTGGATCTGATGGGGCCTCGCTAATGCCGACGTGCTAGGCGATGCCGCTGTGTGGATCTCGTCCTGGGATGTGGGGGTCGGCGTCAGGTGGGCTACAACCTCGCTGCAATCCAGGGAGTTCGACAATCCTAGTCTCCGATGCCTCCTTCGAGCTGCAGAGCGGGCTACGGGTCATGGCTCCCGCTCAGATTCGTTGATGCCACAACCCATGGCTGTACGACAGGGCGGTTGGGGGCACGTGCACAGCTGATCTCGTGACCCTAGTGGTCTTTGCGCGAAGTTACTATTCTAGCGGTGATCAATCCTTTTTGATCTGGCCATCGGCAAGTTCCAGATTCTCGTTCAAAGGAAAACAAGGATTGGCACATATGACGCTCTTTGGACGCCCTATTTGGAGTGGGGCCGGTCGTGTGTACCCGCAATACCGGCTTAAACAGCTTCACCAGGGTATTGCGAAGCTATCTTTTTGTGGACACCTTAGGAACATGTCTGCACCAAGAGTTTCAAGGGATCAACACAAGCGGAGAATGTCATGGCGTGATTGGAGGACTTGCAAGCGGCGAAGGCGGGGTCTTGGAGGCGATAAAGACTATGCTTCACAGGAAGTTGTTAAGACTTGGCTTGTGGGATATGTTCCTATCCAGATTGGGCGCAAGTTCATGTGGGCCTGGTGCTACGTAACATGTAGTAGTAGCCTACGCAAGTGGGAGCGGCAGCTTTGGAGGACTTCTTTATTGGTGGTGCTTCTTTGAGTATCGAGTCGTGATTTTCAGGATGAAAACCCAAGGTCTGGCCTTCATTGGTTGTGCCTGACTGTGGCCTTATTGAAGGCATTGTTTTTTGGAACACGGTCTTTCCCCAGTGTGAAAACCTACGGTCTTTGGTCGGACAACGACAATGCTTGTGCATTATTTCCTTCGTGGAGGAATGCTTTTGGACAACCTTCTTTGTAGTCCGGGTACTGTCTTGGTCGTGGTTAGAGTGCTACTACTGTGGGTGATTGATCATCATGGTAGGGTCTTTTTCTCTCCCTTTTTATTTTGGTGTTTGGCTGTGTACATCCTGAATGTTTTAAGCATCTTGTTGGTGCAGATCCTAGGTGTAATGGAATCTGCTTGATATTAATAATATTGACCTTTTTCGAAAAAAAAGAAGCAGAGGTGGAGGCTGCCCATCATAATCCCAAGCGCAGCCTCCTGACATGTACTGGCCACCGGAACTAGGGTTTCTATCGCCTGGATGCAGAAGCTTAACCCTGGTGCAATCGACACAATGGTCTATGATACGAGCTCAATAGGCAAAGATGTGTGAGGCATGCAAACTAGGGGAATGGCTCTGTGTATCCTCTGCAGTTGCTCATGGTTGTATTCCCCCACTAATTGCGACAACGATCCAATGATGGTGAAAAGTATCATGTGGTGGCATGGAGTTGGCGGTACAGTGGAGGATCGATGGACATCAGCACCATCGAAGGGGTCATCAGGCCTATGGTGGAGTGTAGTGGAGTAGGAATTTAGAATGATAGATCCCGAGCCCTATGGTTGAGTGTACTGAGTCTCCTGCTCGAAGACGGCTAGAGAGGCACACATGATAGACTCATGTGTACTTGTCCACCGCCGGCCCACATTATGTTGCAATGACATCGACTTAATAACCCACACATTGTTTCCATGATACACGCTGACACGTGGGGCTGGAACGGCGGTCCTGCCTACCCAGCATGGAGTAGGCCTGGGATCCAAGTGACAACAGCGAGAGGCAATGGTGTCAGAAAATTGGAAAGGAAGCCACAGTGGCAATCAAGAGAGGAGTTATACGTTCCATCCCATGACCGCGCAAAAGAGCTGAAGCATGACATCATGGGTAATGAAGCGCGGCAACCTGGCCGTACAAGCCAAGCCGGTCACAACCAGACATGTAATCAAAGTGAGGCGAAGGACCCAGGTCCGGATCCATACATGATAGAGACCGGCACCTCAGAAGGCTCCGACCAAGCCAATTTCTCAGTTGGATAGGACCCATATGTGTAGTGGATTCATCACAAAAGAAACATGCCTCGCCAGACCGATGCTTCCGTTTATTAGCTTTCGTACTCCGCGCTGCTCTCCTCTCACCACTGAATCCTACGTTTGCCCCATGACCTGTAGCACAGAGGTCGTATACAGGTGATGCCATTACGAACCAAATCTTGCCATGATCCATCGATACTTACGTCAGTTTGTTAGCATGTCTGTTGATTCTTCGTGTTCGTTCTCTCTCATTGCATGAGGGGCTGTTGGTGGAATCCCCTGGAACTTTATATCCTGAGTTCCCCTTTATTGTGTTTAGTATTTGTCTAAATATTATACAAAATAAAACCAACTTCAAATTATATAATAAAGTGATAGTGTGCTTTTGGCATATTAGTTCTTCTGTTGTGTTATACTAACTGTTGGAAATTTTGGGCCCCATTTTGATTTTCGCCTGGAGCCCGAAATTTCTGGAGACAACCTTGATCAAATAGAACACCTAGAATTTTCCATTATGGGATCTTGCATGCATGTCACAAGATGATTTATTACTGGACCTATCATTATCCATGCTTGGACATCATGCCCTAGTGCAAAGCTAGGAGTCACAGACAATGCAGTAACAATGGAAAAAGCCTGCGATGTCTACCCTACAGAAAGAGTTCACGACTTCTTTTCCCCATTTTTGTTGGCAGGAGGACCGACAATGTGATTCCGTGCATACATGACCTCCAAATACAACTCCACTAAAGCACTGCTCTGTAGAGAAGAACACACGTAATTAAAATAAGCCCACATTGATAAAATTTCCTAAGACATTTGTGTAGTTATTTTGGCAATATTATTCTAATCTGGTTGATACCTGAAAGGAAATATATATTTCGAAAGGGAGAGCGATTTCGTACCAACATGAATGGAATTCCCGAGCTGCAAAATCACCATGAGGCAAAGAAGAATAGCTTTCCCTTCCATTAGAGTAGACAGAATCTTACACAAAGTTCTTCTCCTCTCTGTTTGGGTGTACAGAATCTTACACAAAGTTCTTCTTATCGTTTTTGCTTGTGTGTCCTGAAGAATACTTGATTTTATCTCTATATATAGACTTGTGGGTCGACAACATTTACTCCCGGCTCACTGAAATACGATCAGAAAGATCTGACCATATCACTGGCTTTACTCCCGGCTCACCGAAATAAGATCGGAAAGATCTGACCATATCACTGACTTTACTTCAGGTTCACTGAAATAAGATCGAGAAGATTTGACCTTAATTAGGACCCCCGGGTGCCAACACACCTTCACCACACCTTTCCGTTTGAGCTTATCACTGCCCTTAATTTATAGTACATACGAATTGGTTCTATATTTAAGATGGTACCCGATTAGTGTTAGGTATTAAATCTGTCTACATCTATGATTATATAATGGGAGATACACTAGACTGTGCACGATTGAGTGTGATCCGATCACATTTAAACCAAACTAATAGCTTAAAACTACAACATTTTGGCAACAATTCCTTAGAACTACCATTTTTTCTTAGAAAACTACCACAAAGTTGCTTTTTCATTTCGAATTCGGGCAGGTGGTGTGTGGAGTGGAGCTCGGGTGGTGCGTCGATTGTTTGCGGGTAAGCAGCAATATGCAGCGGTAGTACTCAGCGGCCCGTCGTGGCCAAATCTACGATGACCGACGACATGTCCGTTGACCCTAAGCGCTGGGCCCACTTCCCCTGGCGCGACCATGTGCTATAGTCCTTGCCCGGTGATGACGGCATCGGGCGACCGGACTTTCTCTAGTACCGACCAGGAAGGAACATGAAGAGATGGACTGGGAGGCTGACCTGTAGGGTTGCGGTGCGCAAAGGGTGGGGTTGATCCCGCACCGACGATATGACTAACGCCGTCTATATTTGTTGCCACGTGGCACTGATAGGCAGCCCCAGCTGTCACCAACGTGGTTAATTTTAGTTGAACCGACCATTTGAATTTCAAGTGAAAAACAAACTTGTGTTAGGTTATTGTGAATAAAAAAGATGGTAGCTCCAAGGAACCCTTGCCCAAAACTTGTAGTTTTATGCTATTAACTCCATCAATAAATCTAATAATCTAGCTAGGCGCCCCACCAACTACTTAGTGGCGGAGAAGATTGTTTGCTGTCAAGTGCAGTTTAACTCTTGAGGTGTAAGTATAGAAATAGCGGAGGTGTGGATATTATAATTTTGTTATGGAATTGCTAGTTTGTGGTGGTACCGTATCCTATGACTATTGTGTTTGACCATGCTCACTATACACACTCAGGGACTGTTCGGTGGTTCTTCTGTCTCCTGGTTTCTCCAACTCGCGGTTCGCAACTGGGCGGACCGGCTAACTCGGGGAGTTTCTCGAAGGAAGCTGGTAACTTATAAGGAGTTGAGGATCTGGGAAAACTGAGCACCGGCAAAATGAAGAAGCGAGAATTGACAAAAATTGCATATGCCACCACGAGAATGCGTACCGATTCCCTCATCCCTTTTCCCTCCCGCAACGACGAGATGCACGTTCCTGACTTCTGCCCCTCTATGACTTGGATTATGCAATACACCGTGTCATTCATTGATGCCCACGAAGGGGTCTAGTACAAGTACATAGAGAGCCAACTGCCGAGCCACGAAGGGGTCTAGTACAAGGGGGCATGCACATCGTGAGTAACAGAGTGGAGCACGTCTAGTGTGTGGGCTACCTGCAGCCACAGCGGCGACATCGATCACGTTGAGGCTGGACCGAAAGTCGAGGAAGACGGTCGATGGCAGTCCCTGTTGGCAATAAGCCATGCCTGAGCGATGGCGACCGGCGTCGGGTGCGCCAGGTGTGGTCTATGCAGGGCGTGGGCGTGTGTGTCCCGGCATGAGTCCGTGCTCACGTTGGTTGCGTGAAGGACGAGGGCCATTGCGATCTGTTGGAGACAGCCGCGTCGTGCACACGGCCAGACCAGTTGGTTGCAAGCTAGATGGATGGACTCGACTGTTGAGGGAGGCTGCGCACGTCCTGAGTCTGACCATGCATGTAGCTAGCTGGTTGTGGGTGCATGGCATAGTTAGTTGGCTTAGTGGCCGGGCGATCCATGCGTGCGTGAGGCCAATGCCTGGTGTGTGTCCGGTTATATAAGCCATGTATTGGTGTTGTGCAGATTGGAGAGTAGCTAGGAGAGATGTAGTCTCCAGTAGTCCTTCGTGTGGGTGTGGCTGCGATATGTGCCGAGCCAGAGTTCGTGCTAAATGAAAAATTATGTTGTTCGTGCGGCCGAGGCGCCGTTCGTGCGGCGGGGCGTATGTGCGCCAGAAATATCTGTGTCCCTCTCCTTCCACCTATGTCTGAGCGAGTGTGAGAGAGGCAGATCGGGGTTTGTCCCAACAGCCCCTTCATGAAGATCTCGGCGAACCGTGACGTGGAGGGGATGTGAAGCGCACAGATGTCCCTGAAGGAGACCCGCTTGCGGACAAAGTGAAGATCCATCTCGATGTGTTTCGGACGCTGGTGCTGGATGGTGTTGGTGAAGAGGTGCATGGCACTCACGTTGTTGCAGTATACGATTGTCTCCTGGTCCGGCGGGTGTCAGAGTTCGTGAAGAAGCTGGCAAAGCCAGCACGCATGGGCCACTGCATTGACCACCACACTGTACTCTGCCTCCGCGTTTGAGCGCGTGACAGTCTATTGTCATTTGGACAACCAGGCGACGAGGTTGTGGCTGACGATGATGCAGTAGCCCGACAGGGATTTGTGCTTGTCGGGGCAGCCGGCAGTCAGTGTCGGAGTACGCAATGAGCCGGTGGTCGAAGGAGTGTTGGAGGTGGAGACTCAGGTGCGGAGTGCCACGCACATAGCGCAGAATGTACAATAAAATGTCCAGTGCCTAGAAAATCCACTTAATGCCTATAAATGGAACTGGAGAGGGGGTGGAACAAAAAATAGATAGTGTAGAAAATAAATGAGTGCAAAATGGAAAAGGAAAACAAATAATGTATAAATGATAAGAAACAACAAAAAGGAGAAGAAAACGGAAAATTTAATTGTCTGCCGTGTGCAATAAAAATACACTCGGCAAGGAGAAAGGAGAAGAAAATTAATAATAAATAAAAAGGTTTGCCAAGTGCAAAAAGAAAAGAACTCGACAAAGATTGCTTTGAAAAGGGAACTCAACAAAGATTTCTTTGCTCAGTGGGAAAAAAAAACTCAGCAAATGATTCTTTGCCGAGTGCAAAATGAAAAACTCGGCAGAGAAACCTTTCCGGGGTTCCCTGGTAAAATGCACTCGGCAATCATTTAGAACTGGGCGAAATCTCATATTCTAGTAGTGAATATTTAAACCATGCAAGAGGCAAAAGATTGATGCTTGTGCTTCTTGTAGGACCCATACACTTACTTTGAAAAGGTTACAACTAAACCCTGTGCACATCTAAAACATCATTGCCGCATGTGGAAAAATTGTTGTTGTGAGTAGAAGAAGTGTCACCGAAGTAGAAGTGGAGGCTACCACAGGCATCAAAATCCTCTGGCACCAAATATGTTTTGGCCAGCGGAAGAACGGTTTCCACTAGCTGGACGGACAAGACTACCCCTGGCGCACGAGATCCTGATAGGCGGAGACCTCCGAGGCATCCAGAGCAGGGAAAGGGCTCTCAGTATCCTCCCCATCTTTCATTGTTGCGATCGAATGGTATTGAAAAGTATCACCGGGGTGGCATGGAGTTGGCCTGTACACCGGAGGATCGATGGCCATCGGCACCAGCCAAGGGGTCACGAGAGGCGGTAGCTTAGAATGTCAGTGGAGTGGAGTAGGGATTAAAAACGATATGCCGAAATCCCTATTGATGGTGTCATGGACTAGGGGGTACTAACCTGGTCGGCCCATAGTCCTCGGGCTGGGCAGGTAGACCCGCATCCTCATTAAGGAAGACTCCGGAACCTGCATGCCTACGGGGTCAAGATTGTGCCTGCCAAAGATTTGGCGTATACTACAAGACATCCCTTACCGCCTCCATGCGATCCTCTGGATACCTACCATGTAACCTAGATGCCCTACCTGGCGTGTATATAAGCGAAGGTATTTAGCCCGTAGTGGGGAATGAATCACAATCACATTCACCTAGCCCTAGAGTTAGATCACTTCTTACGATCTCAACGTAGATCTACTCTGTACTTGATACATCTCCATTAATATAAACAAGAGCAGGATGTAGGTTTTTCCTCCATCGAGAGGGCCCGCATTTGGGTAAACATTGTCTCCCATGTTCCTGTTCCCATTGATCCGAGATTCACAACTCGGGACCCCCTACCCCGATGTTTTCCGGATTTCACACCTACACTGGTGCTTTCATGGAGAGTTCCGCTGTGTGGTCACCAGAAGGATCGATGGCTCATCTGGAGATCAATTGCGGCATCAGCCACGGAGATGTCTACGTCCCCGGCCAACTTTTTTTGTGTTCGGTAGCATGATCTTTTGCAGCGACTCCACAGGCCATCTGTCTTCTGTCATCTTTTGCAGTGACTCCACGGTCCACATTATTGGTACTATCATCTTTCAACTTAGTTTTTCTCTAGGAACATATCAAAAATAAAAACAGGGGAACAATATACGAGCTAATGATCTACAACATAGATATGAAAATACTATTAGGACTAAGTTCATGATAAATTAAGTTTCATTAATCAAATTACTTAAGAACTCCCACTTAAATGGACATCCCTCAATTCATCTAAGTAATACGTGATCCAAATCAAATAACCCATGTCCGATCATCACGTGAGATGGGGTAGTCATCAATGGTGAACATCTCTATGTTGATCATATCTACTATATGATTCACGTCTCACCTTTTGGTCTTCAGTGTTCCGAGGCCATGTCTGTACATGCTAGGCTCATCAAGTTTAACCCAAGTATTCCGCATGTGCAAAATTGTCTTGCACATGTTCTATGTGAACGCAGAACCTATCACACCCGATCATCACGTGGTGTCTCAACACGATAAACTGTAGCAACAGTGCATACTCAAGGAGAACACTTTTACCTTAAAATTTAGTGAAGGGATCATCTTATAATGCTACCACTGTACTAAGCAAAATAAGATGCAAAAAAGATAAACATCACATGCAATCAAAATATGTGACATGATATGGCCATCCTCCTCTCGTGCTTTTGATCTCTATCTCCAAATCATCGTTATGATCTCCATTGTCACCGGCTCGACACCTTGATCTCCGTCGTAGCGTCGTGGTCGTCTCGCCAACTATTGCTTCTACAACTATCGCTAAAGCATAGTGATAAAGTAAAGCAATTACATGACGTTTGCATTTCATATAATAAAGAGACAACCATAAGGCTCCTGTCAATTGTTAGATATCTTACAAAACATGATCATCTCATACAATAACGTTTATCACATCATGTCTTGACCATATCACATCACAACATGCCCTGCAAAAACAAGTTAGATGTCCTCTACTTTGTTGTTGCAAGTTTTACGTGGCTGCTACGGGCTTCTAGCAAGAACCGTTCTTACCTACGCATAAAACAACAATGGTGTTTCATCAAGTTTGCTGTTTTAACCTTCTTCCAGGACCGGCCGCAGTCAAATTTGATTGAACTAAAGTAGGAGAAACAGACACCCGCCAGCCATCTTTATGCAAAACTAGTTGCATGTCTGTCGGTGGAACCGGTGTCATGTGCGTGGACATGTATGGTTGGTCAGGGCCGCTTCATCTCACAATACCACCGAGTCAAAATAAGACGTTGGTGGTAAGAAGTATGACTATCACTGCCCACAACTCTTTGTGTTCTACTTGTGCATATCATCTATGCATAGACCTGGCTCATGATGCCACTTTTGGGAATCGTTGGATGCAAAACCAAAAAAATTCTACGCACACGGAAAGATCTATCCATGGAGATGCATAGCAATGAGGGGGGGGGGTGTCTACGTACCCTCCTAGACCGTAAGCGGAAGTGTTTGACAACGCGGTTGATGTAGTCGAACTTCTTCTAGCTCTGACTGATCAAGCACCGAACGTACGACACCTCCGAGTTCTGCACACGTTCAGCTCGGTGACGTCCCTCGTCCTCTTGATCCAACAAGATGCCGAGGAAGTAGATGAGTTCCGTTAGCACCACGGCGTGATGACTGTGTCGGTGAAGTGATCCGCGCAAGGCTTCGCCTAAGGACCTTGAGAATATGATCGGGGGTGTAAACTGTGGAGGGCGCGCCGCAAACGGCTAACAATTGATGTTGCGTGTGCTAGGTGCCCCCCCCTCATGTATATAGGTGGGAGGGAGAGGGGAGAGGCCAAGGGGCGCCACAAGTGGGGCCAAATCCCACTTGGGCTCCTGCCCTAGGTCACCCCCTTCCTTGCATAGGTGCCAGGGGAAGGAAGGGTGAGGTGGCGCCCCCCCTTTCCTTTCTCCCTTGAGGAGGGGAAGGAAGGAGAGACTTGCCCTCCCCCCTTTCCTTTCCCTAGGGCTACCCGGCCCGGTGGAGGGGCGCACCAGCCCCTTGTGGGCTGGTCTGTTCCTCCCTTGGCCCATTAAGCCCATATCTTTGCCGGGGGTGCCCGGAACCCCTTCCGGTGACCCTATATTTATCTGGTACCCTCCTCGTCATGTCTGTGATCTCATCCGGGACTCCGAACAACATTCGATCACCAAAATCGCATAAATCATATAATACTATATCGTCATCGAACGTTAGGCGTGCGGACCCTACGGGTTCGAGAACTATGTAGACATGATCGAGAAACCTCTCCGGTCAATAACCAATAGCGGAACCTGGATGCTCATACTGGCTCCTACATATTCTATGAAGATCTTTATCGGTCGAACCGTTATGACAACATATACAATTCCCTTTGTCCATTGGTATGTTACTTTCCCGAGATTCAATCGTCAGTATCTTTATGCCTAGTTCAATCTCGGTACCGGCAAGTCTCTTTACTTGTTCCGTAATACATCACCTCATGACTAACTCCTTAGTCGTTTTCTTGCAAGCTTACGATATGTATTGATATACGCTCTCTATCTCTGAATTTCTTTCTTTGAAAAACACAAAGCACACACACGGTTGAAGAAAAATAAAGCACGAACACAGTCACAATAACAGAGAGGTTTTTATGACGTGTAAAACTTGCGTCATTTCTAGTCATTCCTTATTCCATCCCTTAACTGAATCAACAGGAAATTCGCCACAACCCGATAGTTGCGCGTGCCATCCCACAAGGTCGGATCGTGCCGGGTCTAAAGTTAACTAAAGTACTAAACAAGCTAAAACAATGTTCGGCCAGAGCAGGAATGCAATAAGCTTCTGGCCCATGCAGTCAACATTCAGATCTGGTGGTCCAGCCGGGAACATGTATCTACTGAAGAAATAAGGGAAATTGAAGAAAAACTAGCAGAAAACATCAAGGTTAACATCAACAACACACAGCCACAAACCAAAATTGGCAGCCATTTCATCCATGCATGTGCGTGCTGGAAGCATGTTTGGTGAATGCAGCGTGCTGTCAATGAGCAAAGAAAATGGAGGAAATGAACTGAGAGAACAAATAGTATCAGACAAATACACTGAACCATCCATGGACATATCATAAACCATCTTGAAACAATGTCACTAGATTTGACTGAACAGGTAGAAAAAATTCAATTGTCTGACAAATAGCAAAAGAGGAAGAAATTTTGCCAAGTGATGGTCAATCTTTGTCAGTACGTACAATGCCCAATGTGATACTCCCTCCGTCACGGTTTAGAAGGCGCGCTTGGAAATTCTCTGGGACCTAGGTAGTTATCTATTGGTTGTGAGATAGGCTAAAAAATAGCATTCACACTACGCATGCATTTAGAAATAGTATATCGAAGTACTAATTAGCTACTAGAAATAAATGCAATGCACCCTAAACCTTGTCTATTGTGAAAACGCACGCAAATTTAACTGTGTCTTCTAAACCGTGACGGAGGGAGTAGTATTCAAATGATATGCTATTAAATACTAGATTTGATAATATCACATTTAGTGGTCCTAATTAATTAAGAATATATCCCAAATTTATATTGACATAAATGTTAATAGAGGCTACATTGACAATAAGTGGAAACCCTCTTAATGATACAATTAAATTTCGCGAATTAAGTTCATTGATACGGTGAGATATTTTGTATCATATTTGAGTGAGATAGAAATGAATAGCGTCTAGCTACAAGTCTATATATAGAGATACAATCTAGAATACTTCTGGACGCCCAAAGAGAAACGGGAATAAGAAGTTTGTATCTGACCTTATGGAGTCGAAAGCCATTCTTCTTTGCCTCATGTTGATTCTGCAGCTAGGAAACTCCATTCATGTTGGTAAGAAGCCATTTGGAGGTCACTATATTGTCAGCTAAACATCATGAATTTATTAGGACGTTTCACAATTTGGATATCTTTCAATGATGTGTGTTCTTGTTTACAGAGCAGTGCAGGCAGGAAGCTTCTTTTACGAGCCCCGATTGCACAAAAGCAACTTGCCAAAGTGCTTGCCAGAAGTCGTGGGGAGATGACGTCCTGCATGTGGTATGTAGGATCACAGGCATAACCTTGGAAACTTGTTACTGCATCGTATGTGTTTAGAGTTGCACTAAACCATCATGTAAGGCAACGGATAATGATGTGATCCGGTAATAAAGTCCTTTCGCAACATGCTTGCGATAAACTATAGTGACCTCCAAATTCGGGTGTTTTATTTGTTTTGGTCATGTGTGATCTTAAATTTGGTTCTTTTGTGTTTGCATGGCCTCGCGATTCACAAGTTTAGAAACAAATCTACACGACATGAGTAAACGAAGCTTATTGTTCGGACACTCCTCTTTCAGGTGCTTTTCAGATGCGTTGAGAACATCAAGAGGAAGTATATATTTCTCCGTGTGGCCAACAAGTCGGTTTAGTGTTAGAAAGTGTACACCACAACTGAACTATGGTCCGAAACACTCTTCCCTTGAAACATCCCATAACACATGGGAATCGAGAGATTGATGGTATGTGTGTGCAGTTACCGACACGCAAGAATTACAGCTAGCACGACCCCTCATGCTCTTAGTACCTGGTTTTGTCCCATTTGAACCAAGCATCGGGATCCATCTAGGAAGACTAGATCAAAACTAAAAAGCACCATGCTGGTAGCGTAATCTTTGGAGCTTCACTATGGTGGCACCTCACATGCCGGAGTGGGTGGTGAACATCTAGCTATCAAAGTTCCTTTATAATTAGTCTTCGTAGACTCATACGTCACTGTAACAAACTCCGACGTGAGGGGAATCCTCGACAGGTTACATCAGCCTGAGGATTTTTCATCACTGCGATTAAACCAATTAGGGTTGTTCTCGTTCTGATAATAATCATTGGATATACCTCCAGAAGGACTCTAGGTGTCTCTGATTCAATCAATGCATCGGATATCTTGATCAGGAGCGGTCTGAATGAATGACATGCGCACCATCAGCCCTCTAGCTGACACTGCCATAAAGAATAAATGTTAGATATCACCAGCACTTACAACTAACACAATCAGTTCCATTATATCTTCCGTACAAGATGATAGAAGTCACTCTGATGTTGACGCAGCCCTCTACCTCGACGATGTTGCCGTGCAAGTATTCCCGGATGCTTTTGGTGGAGGCTAGCTAGGAAACAAACTACCCAATCGTCTTGGGCAGAACTCGCGGAAGGGCCGTTGCCGAGCCGAGAAAAAGTCAGTCATGGAGCGGACTCTTCGTGAGTAACACGAAGCCAGAGTTATTAAAGCTGAGCAAGAGATGTAAGAGGCCGTAAGTAAACGCGAGGCCTTGGAGCTGAGTTTAACGGAAAAAGAGTCTGAAGTCACCAAGGCGCATCAAGCCACGAGCGACGCCTGGGGGGAAACCCAAAGCGCCCTGCAGGGGATCCAGGAGGCGAGGGAGATCGCGGCGGGTAAGGCTTTTCCCATGTAAAGTAAGTATTTGAAGGGAAAACTATATTTATGATTGTGAATCCGGACTTCTTAGGTGTATTTGCTGAGCTACCTCACAGTATATCAGATCCTGCTCAATTCTATCGAACCGGAGGAAGGAACACCGCCGATAAGCTCTTTTGGTCGCAGTATTTGGCACCGAATTATCCGGTGCCTTTTGCCGGTCAGCTGAAACAGTTGATCGAACTACATAAGGCGGCGGAACTAGCCATGAAAGATATGGTTATCTGGCTATGGCCTGCCGAGCCGATTCCAAGCAGCTATTTCGGGCTCGTGAGGCGGCTTGTAAGCGCTTGCCCTCGACTTGACGTCATCAAGCGGTCGGTATGTGTAGAAGGAGCGCGAATGGCTTTCACCCTCGCAAAGGTGCACTGGGGGAAGATGAATGCTGAAAAGCTAGTAACCGAGGGACCGCCAGAGGGGAACGAGCACCGCAAGCCCGAATTGTATTATAAAAGTGTCCTGAAAGGATCCTACCTTGCAGCGGAGCTATGTACCAAGGACATTATATTTCCATGAACGCCGATCATGTTGTCCTTTGTAATGTTTGAACAAGGTCGTTTATATGTCGCCTGTTATATAAAAGTTTACCCTCCTGTGCGGCCGTTTGTATGTTAAGGCTAAGAGTTGGCCAGTCGTCGGCTTCTGCCCCCACATAAGAAGTATGAGGCTGTTCGGGATAAACCTGAGCACTCTTTATCCCAGTTTTGGGTCCTTTGAAGGAGGTGCTCAGCACAACGAACCAGGTAATCGGACTATAGGGCTTTATCGCTCTCACTTAGCCATAGGAGCTTTAGTATGGTCGGCGCAGCCCCTTGTGTTCGGAAGACCGTACTAGGGGCCCTATAAGTGCCTGATCGGAGAAAAAGCCGACCCATCGCACGCTGCATTGGATATGTAATTATGCGGGAGAAATCTTTAAAGATTTTGTGACTGCTCGAACAACTGACCAGCTCTCGCCGTATCATGACAGTCAGTTTTCGGTTTTCTCTACTGAGGTGCTCATCCGGAAGAACCGGGACACAATCACAGTAGTTCTCCCAGTGCTACCTTAGCCGATATAGCGGAACGTAAGGTACCAAAACATGGGAGCCGGGCAAACCCAACTATTGACCCAAGACATGATTCGGAGCTGATGCATATAATGCTATAAGTTCGGGGTGCCGAACTTCCATGAAGGTGTTCGGACTGTTATTGCCGTGTTACGGGGAAACGAAGCCCCTGGCATATTTAAGGCATATCGCTGTGTACGGATGCTATTTGACGAAATGATTTCGATAAGAAATAAATAGCAGGTAAACGTCATATAAATCCACATGTCGTATTTGAATAATACGTCTATGCGTATGGGTACAAGTAATGTGATAAAAAAAGAGCTGTGATAGCAGAACCTGCTGTGACCAGGGGGAAGAGGTTGAGTGCGGATCCGTATTGTGGCCGGACGTTCGCTGCGGGGAATGTCTAAGGATCCCCTAACGCGTTCGAGCTGCCTCTGTGGAGTCTGTCCTGGTCGGTGCAAAGGTGAACCTGCGAAGGAAATAGAAGAAAAGTTTGTGTGCCTTAGGGCGGTTGAACCGCTGAGTTCGGCATGTCATGGCCTTCGCCGGAGTGTTTAGTTGAGCTCGGGACGAGCGGGGGTATCCTTCCGCGAAGTAGTTCGGAGCCCCTTGACGGTGTCCGGGAGCCGGGGCGTCGACTCGAGGTTCGGCTGCAAGGTGCTGCTCGTTGTTCCTGCTGCTAAGGCAGTGATGTATTTGTTGGTGCCGAAGGAAGGTTTGGGCCTGCCATGAACCGTGATGACTCCACGTGGACCGGGCAATTTGAGCTTACGGTAGGCATAATGTGGCACCACGTTGAATCGAGCGAACGCGGTTCGCCCGAGCAGTGCTTGATAGTCACTGCGGAAAGGGGCGATTTCGAAGATTAACTCTTCGATATGGTGATTTTCTGGTGATCCGAAGATTACCTCGAGGGAAATGGAGCCTATACAGCTAACCTCCATACCTGGTATGATGCCTCTAAAAGTGGATTTAGTGGGCTTGATTGTTGAATGATCAATGCCCATCTTGCGCACTGTGTCCTGGTAAAGCAGATTTAAACTGCTACCTCCGTCCATAAGGACTCGAGTGAGGTGGAACCCGTCTACGATTGGGTCGAGGATTAGTGTGGCTGGATTGTCCCGATTGGCGTTAAACGGACGATCCGTGCGGTTGAAGGTGACCGGCCCTAGCTTATATTGTGGGACGGCGAGTTCCGTTGAGCCGCCGTCCCTAAGGGTTCATCTCTGGTCCAAGTGGGCAATTTGGGTGGTATTTACCACATTCACTGATTGAATAGGGGGGGGGATTTCTTTTGCCCTCCTGTGTTCGGCGATCTGGGCTCTTCGTCGCTATCGTCGCCTTGAGACCCCTCTACGTTTTTGGCGCCTGCCTTGCCGGCTTGTTTGAAGACCCAACATTCTCTGTTGGTATGGGTGGCTACCGTTTCTGGGGTGCCATGAATTTGGCATTGGCGAGCGAGTATGCGGTCCAGACTGGATGTACCCGGATTTGTATTTTTGGGCGGCCCTTTCCGCTGACCGGACTTTGAGCCCCTGAACCCGGCATTAACTGCCGTATTTTTTGTCGTTTTCACCATATTTGCGGCACTTTTGTTTGTTGCGTCGTGGTTTGCCATTGCTATCCCTGGCTTGTGATATGCCAAGTTTGCTTGCTGTATTGGTACTACGAGCCAACCAGCTATCGTCGCCCGCACAAAAGCGGGTCATAAGTGTCGTGAGGGATGCCATGGATTTTGGCTTCTCTTGGCCAAGGTGCCGGGCGAGCCATTCGTCACGGATATTATGCTTAAATGCTGCTAAGGCCTCTACATCCGGACAGTCGACAATTTGATTCTTCTTGGTTAGGAACCGGGTCCAGAATTTCCTAGCCGATTCTCCTGGCTGCTGAGTTATATGACTTAAATCGTCAGCGTCCAGCGGTCACACGTAAGTTCCCTGGAAATTGTCTAGGAATGCCTCTGCCAGGTTGTCCCAACTTCCTATGGAGTTTGCCGTCAAGCTATTGAGCCAATGCCGAGCCGGCCCTTTGAGTTTGAGCGGGAGATACTTGATGGCATATAGGTCATCCCCGTGGGACATATGAATGTGGAGGAAGAAGTCTTCTATCAATATCGCGGGGTCTGTAGTAGCATCGTATGATTCAATGTTTACGGGTTTAAACCCTTCTGGGAATTCGTGATCCATTACTTCATCAGTGAAGCATAAGGGGTGTGCGGCGCCTGTGTGCCAGGCTATATCGCGACGTGGTTCATACGAGTCTTGTCTGCCGTGTCCGGCTCGGCCGGATTTGCTTTTAATGTATCCGGCGTGACGATCATCGTCGTGTATTGGTGTGTGCCCCCGTGATCCGTAGATGGATCTTGCATGTTTTGTCTTGTTTTCCAATACGTCTCGCAGGTCCCGTGTGTTGCCCCGGGCCTTGGTATTTTTGTTTGAGTGGCGGCGGGGTGCAGGCTGAACTTCAGGCCAAAATGCCTCTCCGGCTCGGCCACGAGGTGGCCGGTCAGCCGCATCGTACACTGGTGATGTAGGTTTCAATGCTTCCTCCTCGAGGTGGGGTAGCAACCTGTGCTTTGGGTAATTCTTGGAGTGGCGCTCAAGTCCGTATTCCTCGGCCGCAAGGACTTCGGTCCATCTGTTTGCTAGCAGATCTTGATCAGCTTGAAGCTGTTGTTGCTTTTTTCTTCAGGCTATTTGGTGTGGCCGTAAGCCGGCGCTTGAAGCGCTCCTGCTCGACAGGATCCTCAAGCATGATAAATTCTTTGTCGCCGAGGCTCACCTCGTATTCGGAGAGAGGCATGTAATTGTCCTCCTCCGATTCTCCAGGTGCTGCCCGCTCTGGAGGGCTAGCTTGTTCACCCTCCTGCTCTAGATCGTGCTGGAGGGGATTATTGTTGTCATCGGCACTATCCGGAGTGTTATTGTCTCTTGTGCCGGTATCACTACTTTTGCTATGGTGGGACTTAGAGCGGCGCCGCTGACGTGGACGCTTGGGTTGCTCCTTGGTGGGGTCTTCCTCCGCTGTCTCGTCGCTATTGCCTTCTTTGGGGTGTCCACCATGTATATATCATATGATGAGGTGGCGGTCCAGCGCCCTGTGCGCGGTGGTTCCTGTTCGTCTCCTACATCGTCGTCCATACCGTCGATGTCTTCGAAGTCGAAGTCGAGCCTGTCGGTTAAATCGTCGACAGTGGCTACTAAGTGGGTGGTGGGTGGGAAGAGAATTTTTTCGTCGTCCGCATCCTATTCTAGCCGGACATAGTTTGGCCAAGGTTCTCCTGACCAGGAGAGAGACCTTACTGAATTTAGCACATTGCTGAAAGGTCAATGCTGAAAGATAACCGCGGAGGCGAACTCCGTGATCGGCGCCCAGTCGGATTCGATAGGCACAGATGCAGGCGGCTCGGAGCTAGTGGCCGGAGACGAATCCCACGGTTCGGCGACACGGCTCTCGTAAGGGGTGAAGTCAGTATCCGGCTCCATCGCCGCTAAGAGTGCGGCCTCCATGGCGGGGTCTATCCCTCCGTCCTTGGATGGCGCAATTTGCTCCGGATTGAAGGCCGAAGTAGTTGCAGATGCGATCTCCCAAACACTGTCCGACGACAGAGTTACGTCGTGCTCGTCGTGATTGTGTGGCCCACCTGACACGGGCTCGTATCCATCGAAGATCAAGTCTCCACAGATATCGGCAGTGTAGTTCAAGTTTCCAAATCTGACTTGATGGCCAAGGGCGTAGCTCTCGATCTGCTCCAGATGGCCAAGCGAATTGGCCCGCAGTGCGAAGCTGTCAAATACAAAGATCTGTCCGGGGAGGAAAACCTCACCCTGGAGCGCATCACTACCGATGATCGAAAGAGCCATCGAGCCTTACGGTGCTGACACAGTGGAACTCTCAATGAAAGCACCAATGTCGGTGTCAAAACCGGTGGATCTCGGGTAGGGGGCCCCGAACTGTGCGTCTAAGGCGGATGGTAACAGGAGGCATGGGACACGATGTTTACCCAGGTTCGGGCCCTCTTGATGGAGGTAATACCCTGCATCCTGCTTGATTGTTCTTGATGATATGAGTATTACAAGAGTTGATCTACTACGAGATCGTAGAGGTTAAACCCTAGAAGGTAGCCTATGGTATGATTGTATGTCGCCTACGGACTAAACCCTCTGGTTTATAGACACCGGAGAGGGATAGGGTTACACAGAATCGGTTACAAGGGAGGAGATCAACATATCCGTATTGCCTAGCTTGTCTTCCACGCCAAGGAGAGTCCCATCCGGACACGGGAGGAAGTTTTCAATCTTGTATCTTCATAGTCCAACAGTCCGGCCAAAGGATATAGTCCGGCTGTCCAGAGACCCCCTAATCCAGGACTACCTCACACACGATGAGTGACAGGATCATAGCACCGGTAATCTTTGTTGTTGGGAGGGTAGCCAAGGAAGATGCATGGGTCGGAGCGGTGTGCAAGCTTGTGTGGCATGGTGGACGCGGTGCTAGTATAATAGAGACACCAAAATATGTGAAGACCATCATAGGACGGTGGTGTATGATAACCCACAAGTATAGAGGATCAATTGTAGCCTCTTTTGATAAGTAAGAGTGTCGAACCCAACGAAGAGGTAAAGGTAGAACACATATTCCCTCAAGTTCTATCGACCACCGATACAACTCTATGCACGCTTAACGTTCGCTTTACCTAGAACAAGTATGAAACTAGAAGTACTTTGTAGGTGTAACGGGAAAGGTTTGCAAGATAATAAAGAGCGCGTAAATAAAAACTAGGGGCTGTTTAGGTAAGGAAGCAATAAAGTTAGTATAGCGAGTGTGGAAAAGTGGTGGTAGGAGTTGCGAAATTGTCCCTGAGCAATTGATTTGTTTACTAGACCGATAGCAAGTTCTATGTGGGAGAGGCCACTGCTAGCATGTCATCCCTGACTTGGAATTCTATGCACTTATGATTGGAACTATTAACAAGCATCCGCAACTACTAACGTTCATTAAGGTAAAACCTAACCATAGCATTATGATTGGAACTCTTACCCTCCAATACATGGTCCTATCAACATACAACTAACCATATGGTGTGATCCACGCACGCTCTCATATGATGGGCACCAAAGCACAACAGCATAACCACAAGCAAATTAAACCAATCATAGCAATTCACCAATTACCGATAGGACAGCAAAAATCTACTCAGACAACATAGGATGGCAACACATCATTGGATAATAATATGAAGCATAAAGCACCATGTTCAAGTAGAGGGTATAGCGGGTTGCGGGAGAGTGGACTGCTGTAGATAGATGGGGGAAGGTGATGAAGACGTTGGTGAAGATGACAGAGGTGTTGGTGTAGATCGTTATCGCGATGATGGCCCCGGCGGCGTTCCGGCGCCACCGGGAGAGAGGGGGGAGATACCCCCTTCTTATTCTTCTTCCTTGACCTGTGCCTAGATGGGAGAAGGGTTTACCCTCTGGTCCATGGCCTCCATGGCGGTAGAGGGGCGAGAGCCCCTCCGAGATTGGATCTGTCTCTCTGTCTCTCACTGTTTCTGCGTTCCCTGATTCTGCCCTTTCACCGTTTCTTAAATTCCCGGAGATTCGTAACTCCGATTGGGCTGAAATTTTAACACGATTTCTATCCGGATATTGACTTTCTTGCGGAAAAAGAAGGGCACCAACCGCCTTACGGGGTGGCCACGAGGGCCCAGGGCCCGCCTGACCCCCTGGGGCACACCCCCCTGCCTCGTGCCCCCCCCGGGCATCATCTCGCGTTGATTATTCTTCCCAAAAATCACATACATTCCGAAAAAAATCTCCGCCAGTTTTTATCCCGTTTGGACTCCGTTTGATATGGATTTTTCACGAAACAGAAAAATGCAAGAAACAGGAACAGGCACTGGGCACTAGATCAATATGTTAGTCCCAAAAATAGTATAAAAAGTTGCCAAAAGTATGTAAAAGTTGTATAATATTAGCATGGAACAATCAAAAATTATAGATACGACGGAGACGTATCAGTGTACCGAAAAGAAGGTGGTGAGGAGCGTAGTTCCACCGGGGACGACACAGACGAATGTTGACTAAGAGAGAGGTGCTGGCGAGGGCATTGGGCCAGAACCGAGCGGGCACGTTAGCATGAAAGAGCAACGTGTGAACACAATCATTAAGAGTGCACAGAATGCGCTCGGCGCGGCCGTTCTGCTGTGAGGTGTTGGGGCAAGTCAGACGGAAGGTGGTGTGGTGAGAGGCGAGAAGTGAGCGAAGAGCGACGTTGTCAAACTCTTTTCCGTTCTCAGTTTGTAGTGCAAGTATGGGACGACCGCACTGAGTGGTGACGTAAGAATAAAAGGCAGTGAGTGTGGCTAAAGCATAGGAATTACGACGAAGAGCTAAAGTCCACACATAATGAAAATAATCATCTTAAATCACCAAATAGTACAAATAGCCCGTGTTACTCGCAATGGAGACGTCCAAACATCACTAAATCAACTGAAACGGAGAAGTGGAAAGTGAAGTAGATGCACTAAAGGGAAGACGCACCTGCTTGCTCAAACGACAAGCCTCACAAGGATCTGACGCAAAAAGGCGGGGTTGGGTGGCCCAAGCAAGCATGCCAAAGGTCGACGCCAGTGGAGAGAGCGATGGGTGTGAAAGTGGAGGCACCGGCGTGCACGGGATAAAGCTCGTTAGGGCTATCATATCGGCGAAGCACCATCTGGGTACGAGTGTCCTTCACAAAAAAACCAACACCGTCAAATTCAACAGTAAGAGGATTCTCACGAGTAAGACGACGAACAAAGACTAAGCCAGATTAAGTCAGGTGAAACACGAACGTTAGACATAGTGATAGGTGTGGAACTGGAAGGAAAACTAGTGCTACCGACGTGGGTGATGGGTAAAGAGGAACCGTTGCCAACGGTGATGCGAGTGGGAGTGTGTACTGGAGTGGAGGAGGAAAGGTTACCGGGATGACCTGTCATGTGCGCAGTAGCACCCGACTCCATGTACCGGTCACCTCCACCGCCATAGTTGCTTGGCGACGGTGCCGAGTGTAGGGCGGCCAGGAGGGCAGGTTCCCACGGTGCAGGTGCCGGCGGCGGCAGCTGACCTCCATAGGTCGGCGCCTGGGCGGGCGCACCTTAACCCCTGAGGGGTGGCGACGCGAGCGGGGCGCCGTAAGGCTGGTAGGGGGCGGCGACGAACGCATGGTGGCCCGCTGGACGGGGGGCAAGGAGAACCGGTGCAGGAGCCCACGGGACGGGCATGTGATAGGCGTGGACGACACCGTCCACGGGTTCAGCCCGACAGCCCACGGAGGAGGCGGCTGCTGGAAGTGGGGCGCCCCCCTGCACCCTGCGCCTCATGCTGTTGCGGCTGCTGCTGGCGGCGGCCCCCGCCACCCCGCCGGTTGCGCCCGCCCCCGCGACCTTGCGGCTGATGGGGATGCGCTGGGGGCGCGGGCGGAGCGGGCGGCAGCGGGTAGTAGCCAACGGGTGCTAGCGTCGCAGACTGGCGGGGGGCAGCCGGAGGAGCAGGGCTGCCGCGAGTGGTACCGGCAGCGAGAGTAGTGTGCTGGACCCGCTGCTTCAGCTTCGTCATCCGGTGCTCCTCAAGTTTGAGGTACGCGACGACGCGCTGGAAAGTGGGTTGCGGCAGCAGGGTGTGGTTGAACGCCGCGTTGCTGAAGTCCTCATTAAGACCGGCGGTGAGGGAGCTCAGCATGAGGTCATCAGAGACCTGAGCGCCGATGTCGCGCAGCTCGTCGGCAAGCATCTTGAGCCTCATGCAGTACTCGTTGATTGTGGAGTTGTCCTGGTGACAGCCGAAGAACTCCTGCTGCAAGAAAACAAGGCGCTGGAGTTTGTTGTCGGTGAAGAGCGCGTTGATCTTGGCCCACACGGTTGGGTTTTGGGGAGGAGATGGCAGCAGCAGCGGGGCGGCTACAGCGAGAGGCGAGAGCGGCGGCTGAGAAGAGCGGCGCGCGGCTGGGAAGGAAGGAGGCGGGGCGCAGCGTTACCGGGACGCGGGTCGGCAGGCAGCGATACGTTGAACGCGTGGGCGGCTGGCTGGCTAGCGACGCTGGCGCGGCTGGCTAGCGCGGTCAAAACGCATGCGGGAGGCGGAAGCGAGGACTAGACGGCGGCGGCGTGGTGTAGAAGGTCGAGGGGCGCGGCGGCGGAAGGTGCGGATGTGGGGCGCGGCGGCGGCGGCGGCAGTGCGGGGAGGCGCGGCGGCGGTGGCGGCTGCGGCTACCCTAGGGTTACACCGAAAAAGATGATACTATGTAGACAGATGATTTGCAATACGATTTATTGATTTGGGGTGCTGATGCACGCATATATAATAAAAAGGAAAGCCTGTAGCTCAATTATAGAAGACTAGGAGATCGGCCACAACTCCAATACACGTGCAGTACAAATACATACTCAACACAAAGCATGCGCAATGAATAATCCAGTTAAAGCACAATTTTCTCAGTTTCAGCAGAACTACCGTGTTTGGAAGTCCAGTTTTTGTCAGTTTTATGGTTTAGACAATGTTGCATGCACAATCATGGAGATAGCAAGGTGAACCTAACTGAGCTACAGTCAACCTTACGAAACAACGTGCGCGGCTTGTGCTTTTTAGTTTTGTTTAGGGAGTTGTGAGAGGCATGGGCTAATGTTCGCCACATGCCTGTAGCCTTGTCGTGAACGCGCACATCCTCTCTCCCTTTTTTTCAAGGTAAACATCCTCTATCTCCTATATTAAACATGCATATCTCGTTCTCATGTAGCCTTGTCATGAACGCGGCATGCATGTTTCTGCTAAAAGTTAAAGATGGAGTTTCTCCATTACTCAAATTATATGCTAAATTATATATTTGATGAGGTCACATTTAGTGATGCACAATTATGAATATAATATAAAATTAGTGGTATACAGTGAGAAATAATGGATACCATTTTCATAATGAAATTAAATTTAGTGAATTAATTAGAGTGATATGGTGAGATCTTTTTTATCTTGTCTGAGTGAGACGGGATTAAATATCCTATAGCTACAAGTCTATACATAAAGATAATATCATGTATGTTTCTGGACCCCAAGCCAAAATAGGAATAAGAAATTTATGTCTGGCCTTATGGAGTGGAAAGCTATTCCTCTTGGCCTCATGTTAATTGTGTAGTGGAATTCCATTCATGTTCATAAGAAATACATCTCCATGTCCCTAGATATGTTTACTTTCTCCTATCAGCCAAAGTAGAATAAGATCATGAATATCTTTGGGATTTTTTTTCTGTATTTGGACTTGTTTTAACGATGTGTGATCTTGTTGACAAAACAATGTGGTGTGGCATTTCTTTTACATGCCCCACATGCACATAATTAACTTGTATGACTGTCTACAACAAGATCTTGGTAGATTGCATCCTAAAATTAATGTGTAGGGTCAGAAATATAACCATGAAAGCTTGTTATTACTGTGTCGCCTGTGACTATTGCACTAAACCACCATGGAATGCAATGGAAAATCATGTGATTCGGTAATAAACTCTTCAAGTGAATAGCACATGTGAATGTACAATGGTTGTCAAATTTAGAAATTTGAATCTGTTAAGTAGTAGAAATTTGAGACAGACCTACAGTCCAGATCTGCCTTTAAAACGTCCCATGAAGCATGAGAATTGATGGATCGATGGGATATATGCGGTAACCCAGACCCCGAACTCACAGCTGGCACGTCCCATCGTGAACCTATTGAGTGTATTTGATGCGTTCAAACCGAAACTAATGACGTTTCAAGCTCTTGGTCGCATGCAACTGGTTCAGACAGGTCTAGTTTATTTGAGCATAGCCATTTCACTAAAGTTATTAGCCATGTTTGCAATGAAAGTGAATCAAACGTTCGGCATTGATGACTTTATCATATTAACTTTGGTTCTATGATGTGGCTAGAAAATTTGTGTTTAATCCCGAAATGCATCATTGTCAAAGGTTCTAAATGGAGTATGTGTGCAGGGAAAACTAAGTTGCAAGTCTCGTACAACTGCAGAGGCGAGGAACGTGGCACCATTAGGACTTATACATTCAGATCTTTTGGGATGAATGGTATTTTGACAAAGGGTGGAAAAATATATTTCATGACTTTGATAGATGACTCTACCAGATATTACGTGGTATACCTGTTGAAAACAAAAGTGGTTGTTTTGCATTACTTTAAAGTCTATAAATCCGAAGCATAGAATCGAGTTGATCAAATACAATCTAAAGGCTTAGGTCAGATAGTGGTCGACAGTATTTCTCATACGAGTTCAATTTATTCTATGAGGAACATGGTATAATCAATAATAAGGAGCCTCCCTATTCACTCGAGTCAAACGATGTTGCCAATCGGGGGTGCCAGTATAGTAAGTTTCGTTCATTCAGGTCGTACATAGTTGTTTATAAACTTTTGAACACGGGTCCATACAAACATAAAATCGTCGATTCTAAGACTACACAAAACAGAATAAAATAAAATCGCCACAACATCCAAATTTAGTGATTTCATACATCCTCACATGCATTTGACAAGAAGATTTTATTACTGTATGACCTCATTGACCATTGTTTGACATGATGGCAAAGTGTAATTCTAGAAACATACGAGACAAGTACAAATTGTATAGTAAGGTCTGACAGGCTTACAATCTGTTTGTTTCACACGATCCCCCCACACAGATATGCAGGTGCTCAGGCAAGTATAAAATGCGCATAGGGTGGTCCCAAAAGCTGTTTCAGTTTTGCAAATTTCTGTACACAAGAACATATATCATTGAAAGAATTTTAAATTGAGGAAGTTCTAATGAAAATCATGCCCCTCAACTGCCAATGTCACTATGCTATAATCGGCAGGAGAAAGGAAAATAAGTACATGGAGATCGATTTCGTACCAGCATGAGTACAATTTGCCTGCAGCAGAAGCACCATAAGGCAAAGAAGAATAGGTTTCTGCTCCATACTATCAATAACAAATTTCTTCTTCTCGTTTCTTTTTGGTGAGAAGCATATAATACTAGTGATATTTATAGTCCAGTAACTAGAGAACATTTACTCCATGTTCACTCAAATAAGATTGCAAGTTAGTTCTATCTTCAAGATGATATCCATTTAATGTTATCATATATCTCTATATCTATGCCGATATAAATTAGGGAGATACTCTAAACTGTGCACCATTATTAGATATGATCCGGACAAACGTATGGTATTAAATAGATAAAAATCCTATCATTTGAGGAGTTCAAAGTACTAGGTACTCACTAGCGCAGACTATCTTGCTGGTTGTGTGTAATTGTTTAACACCGAGGTGTAATTATAGAAAAGCATTTGACGGGATGGTGCTATAGATGTAGTCCTGCTAATACTACGGGGGAATGAAAGTAGGGGCGGTCGTATCAACCAAAACATCCAGGTGGGAGAACACATAAGGGATTATACATGTTCGGGTCCTGGTTGAATGACGAAATACCCTACTCCTTGCTGGAATTTTGTCTATTTTGGGCCTAGCCCAATAGCAGTTTCGGAAATTCCTAATAAATCCTAAAGGCTCACGCGGCCCATTCCTACAAAGCAAGAGGTGGAACTAAAGTTTAGTCCCACATTGCTAGTTTAGAGGGAGTTGGACCTCTTTATAAGGGATGTTCTTTCCCCACTTGTATGAGCATGAGAATAAGAGGGACATCCACGCGCGCTCCTCAGCCGCCGCGCCACGCCACACCACGCCACGCCGTGGGTTGCGGGAATGAGCCGAGCTAATGTCTACGAACGGCGCACCTGTTCGTTTCGTCTCCCTCGTTCCCTTCAGCTCCCGGTGCAGCGTCTCGCCGCCTTCTGTTGCGCCTATAAATGGTAGGTTGCTTCTCCTTCTACGTTCTTCCCCATCCCGGCTTGCGGCGTGCACCGTAGGTCAGGATAGTTTTGCGCGACTACTGACTTCGTCACGGACGCCCCGGACTCCGACGACTTCTTCCCCGACGCCGACGACATGGCTGGGGAGGATACTGACCCCAAGTCCAGCGCTTCTGCTGCTGCTGGTGTCCCGTATGTGTTCTTCTTATTTCTGTTAGATGTCCTCCCACAGTTTCTCCTACTAGTACTTGCCCTACATATGTTAGGTTCTACGCCATTTATGCAACATGTTCTGCTATCTGCTTTAGACATGTTTGGTTGTAGTTCATATATGAAGATATTATTTACCTTCTCTCTGTCAAAGTGCATGACTTGCTTTATCTATGCCATATTAGTCATGCTTTATTTAGTATTTCCGTTAATAAAATTATTTGGTAAATTGCTCATATTTCCAACACTCGTGTGGTGGTGTTCTTACTCTTGCGTATTGATTAAAACTGAGGCTCTAGACTTCAGCCCGGTGCCGTCCTCCCAGCTTATATAGAGTGCTCTATGAGGAGTGTCATAACGCCTAGTATTAATGAAATTAATGCTCGCATGCATGAATGACTGTTCATGGCTTTGTACTATCGTATTTAACTAGATATACTGTCATTGGGTAACACGAGCAATCAATGCATTATGTAGATCGTGATAGCCTCTTGGTCTATCGGGCAATAAGATGTTCGACTGCTACGCATCTATGAATGACCGACCGTTTGTACCATCGGGGGTAAAATACGACGGTGGGCACTTTATTATCGGGTGCCGGATCCCTTGGATGATGACTTCTTCAGCTGTATTCTTGATGGGCTTGGGACTTTAGATAGGCCATACATATCCATGGGCCTATCCCATAGGTATTCCCCCGTCAGTAGCCCCCGAGTCTGTCGAGGTCTCGCTTGTAGAAACCGACTGCGCCAACCGGAGAATATTGGGACTCATGGCCAAAGTCGAATTGCCTCTTGTTTGTTAACTAGGAGACTTTGGAGGACTCACATGATCATGCCCTCCATACAATAGTTGAAAACAGGGCTTTGGTTCAGGCCTGGCCGGCCCATTAGTCCCGGTTCAGGCACGAACCGGGACCAATGAGGGCATACGTCGGTTTATGAGCCCAGGGGGCCGGCCGGGCCTCGTGGGGCATTTGTCCCGGTTCGTCTGGACTCTTTTGTCCTTGTTCCAGGCACGAACCGGGACCAATGGGCCTCGCTTCTGGCCCACATCCATTGGTCCCGATTCATGGCTGGAACCGGGACCAAAGGGTGGCCTTTAGTCCCGGTTCCAGCCACGAACCGGGATCAATGAGGTGGCTATATATACCCCTCGCCCGCGAGCAAAGCAATCCACTGTTTCGTTTTTCTGGCCGGCGGGGGGAGGGCTTTGTGGTGCTGTAGCTCACCTCCTATGCACATGAGGTGTTCGATGAAATGCCCGAGCCACACTACTTAAGCTTTCTGCTCTCCAAACTTGACCTGCAAGCTCCATTTTCTTTAAAATTTGTCTAGGTTTAGCAGTCCGTCACGTACCGTCCCCTCTTCACCGTCGTCGATCACCAGCGCCGATCTCGTCGCCAGCACCACCGTGGTGAGCCTCTTGTTCTTATCTTCTTTCTAAAAGAAGAAAAATTCTTACTTGTATGATTAGATAGATACTTGTCTAATTTTCTTACTTTTATTATTGCAATAGATTTTATTTATCTAGGAGGCGATAGTTTTGGTATCCCTTCCATCGGCCCTCGTCGGCCCTCGTCCTGTGTATGATTCGGATCTGGTATATATTATCTTTAATAACTATTTGGTTCATTTATTATTTATTACAATTATGCTGACCAACGTGACATAGATTTCATTTATGTAGGAGTTATGTGAACCGGAAATTCCAACCGACCCTATTGTCGAGAGGTTTAATTTAGTTCAAGAAGAAAACAATTACTTGAAGGAAAAAATAAAAAAATAGAGGAGGAGAAGATGATATTGGAGTTGCATGTTGCGGATGTCGTCGATGATCACAAGATCAAGATGGATGCATTGCGCTTGAAGATTAGAAAGATTAGGAAACATGTTATTCATACCGAGGCTTGGTATCATTATGCCGTTGGATCAATTGTTACCTTGGTTGCGATTATGATCGCATTTGTTGTTGCATTGAAATGTTTTACATAGTTTCAATGTATGGTTTAATTAGATGCTCTAGAGAGTTATATATTATTCAATGAGAACTATGTATGTACTTTGGTTTTAATGTGATGATGGACTTCTATTAATTTGGTCACTTATGTATTCATGATGTGTAATGGTTTTTGACACACTTAATTATATATAATGCACGTAGATGAACTGGTAATGGATGTACGGTGACAGACACATCTCTGTACATTAAGGGCGTGCATAATTTTCTTGAAGGGGCTGAGGCAAGCAAGCAGAATGGTTTCATGTGTTTTCCATGCCCTATATGTGGGAATACGAAGTCTTACTCTGACCGAAAAATCCTTCACACCCACCTGCTTTATAAGGGTTTCATGCCACACTATAATGTTTGCACCAAGCACGGAGAAATAGGGGTTATGATGGAAGACAGCGAAGAAGAAGAGGATGATGACAATTATGTGCCCCCTGAATACGGTGATGCTGCAACTGGGGAAGCTGAAGATCAAGAGGAACCAGACGATGTGCCCGATGATGATCTCCGCCAGGTCATTGTTGATGCAAGGAGACAGTGCGAAAGTCAAAAGGAGAAGCTAAAGTTCGATCGCATGTTAGAGGATCACAAAAAAGGGTTGTACCCCAATTGCGAAGATGGCAACACAAAGCTCGATACCGTACTAGAATTGCTGTAGTGGAAGGCAGAGAATGCTGTGCCTGACAAAGGATTTGAAAAGCTACTGAAAATATTGAAGAAGAAGCTTCCAAAGGATAACGAATTGCCCGACAGTATGTACGCATCAAAGAAGGTCGTATGCCCTCTAGGATTGGAGGTGCAGAAGATACATGCATGCCCTAATGACTGCATCCTCTACTGCGGTGTGTACGAGGATTTGACTGCATGCCCGGTATGCGGTGCATTGCGGTATAAGGTCAGACAAGATGACCCTGGTGATGTTGACGGCGAGCCCCCCAAGAAGAGGGTTCCTGCCAAGGTGATGTGGTATGCTCCTATAATACCACGGTTGAAACGTCTGTTCAGAAACAAAGAGCATGCCAAGTTGATGCGATGGTACATAGAGGACCGTAAGAAAGACAGAAAGTTGAGAGCACCCGCTGACAGGTCGCAGTGGAGAAAAATCGAGAGAAAGTACCGGGCTGAGTTTGCAGGTGACCCAAGGAACATATGGTTTGGATTAAGCGCGGATGGCATTAATCCTTTCAGAGAGCAGAGTAGCAATCACAACACCTGGCCTGTGACTCTATGTATGTATAACCTTCCTCCTTGGATGTGCATGAAGCGGAAGTTCATTATGATTCCAGTTCTCATCCAAGGCCCTAAGCAACCGGGCAACGACATTGATGTGTACCTAAGGCCATTAGTTGAAGAACTTTTACAGCTGTGGAATGGAAATGGTGTACGTGTGTGGGATGAGAACAAACAGGAGGAATTTAACCATCGATGATTGTCCTGCTCTGAGTAACCTTTCAGGACAGACAAAAAAGGGATACCACGCATGTACGCACTATTTAGCTGACACCGAAAGTATATACCTGGACAAATGCAGGAAGAATGTGTACCTGGGGCATCGTCGATTTCTTTCGACCAACCATCAATGTCGAAAGAAAGCCAAGAATTTCAAAGGCGAGGCAAATCACAGGAAGAAGCTCGCCATGCGTACCGGTGATCACGTACTTGCTATGGTCAATGATTTACACGTAATATTTGGAAAGGGTCCCGACGGACTATCTGTTCCAAATGACGCTGAGCGACGCGCACCCATGTGGAAGAAGAAACCTATATTTTGGAACCTACCCTACTGGAAAGACCTAGAGGTCCATTGTTCAATTAACGTGATGCACGTGATGAAGAACCTTTGCGTGAACCTGCTAGGCTTCTTGGGCGTGTATGGGAAGACAAAAGATACACCGAAGGCACGGGAGGACCTGCAATGTTTGCACAAAAAAGAGGGCATGCCTCCAAAGCAGTATGAAGGTCCTGCCAGCTATGCTCTTACCAAAGAAGATAAGGAAATCTTCTTTGAATGCCTGCTCAGTATGAAGGTCCCGTCTGGCTTCTCGTCGAATATAAAGGGAATTATAAATATGGCCGAGGGAAAGATGTAGAAAAAGTATCATGACTGCCACGTGACTATGATGCAACTGCTTCCGGTTTCATTGAGGGGGCTTCTACCGGAAAATGTTCGATTAGCCATTGTGAAGCTATGTGCATTCCTCAATGCAATCTCCCATAAGGTGATTGATCCAGAAATCCTACCAAGGCTAAGGAGTGATGTGGTGCAGTGTCTTGTCAGTTTCGAGCTAGTGTTCCCACCATCCTTCTTCAATATCATGATGCGCGTCCTAGTTCATCTAGTTGACGAGATTGTCATTCTGGGCCCCGTATTTCTACACAATATGTTCTCCTTTGAGAGGTTCATGGGAGTCCTACAGAAATATTTCCATAACCGCGCTATGCCAGAAGGAAGCATCTCCATGGGCATCAAACAGAGGATGTCATTGGGTTTTGTGTTGACTTCATTCCTAGCATTAAGAAGATTGGTTTCCCTCAATCGTGGTATGAGGGGAGACTGACTGGAAAAGGCCCGCTTGGAGGGGACTCAATAATATGTAGGGATGAGCATTCTTGGTCTCAAGCACACTACACAGTTCTACAGAACTCTACCTTGGTGACCCCATATGCCGATGAACACAAGAATAGTCTACGCTCCAAACACCAAGAGCAGTGTGACGACTGGATTACGTGTGAACACATCAGGACTTTCAGCAGTTGGTTGGAAACACATCTCAGAGGTGACAACTCTGTTTCTGATGAGTTGTACTTGTTGTCCACGGGACCATCTTCGACTGCATTGACTAACAAAGGATACGAGATAAATGGGAATACATTTTACATGACGGCCCAAGATCAAAAGAGCACCAACCGAAACAGCAGTGTCCGGTTTGATGCAGCACCCAAGAGGGGAAAGGACACATATTATGGTTACATAGTGGACATATGGGAACTTGACTACGGACATGATTTTAAGGTCCCTTTGTTTAACTGCAAATGGATCAATCTGTCAGGAGGCGGGGTACAGGTAGACCCACAGTACGGAATGACAATAGGGGATCTGAACAATCTTGGGTACACAGACGAACCATTCGTCATAGCCAATGATGTGGCGCAGGTTTTCTATGTGAACGACATGTCTACCAAACTGAGAAAAAGAAAAGATAAGGAAGAGAATACATCATACATCGAGGGATTGGAGGGCAAGAAAGACATGTCTGAAGATTATGAAAAGTTTCATGAAATTCCTCCTTTTAAAGTCAAGGCTGACCCAAGCACCCTGTTAAGCGATGAAGAATATCCATGGTTACGGCGCAATAAGCAAAGGACACAAGTGAAGAAAAAGTGAGGACTTTCTCTCCACAACTATTATGAAGATGCCTTTGATCTAGAATATCACTGCAGTTACATGTGAAGAAATCAAATGCCTTTTGTAACAGGCGTTGATACTTCGAAAGAGATTGTTTGTTTTGTGCATGAAGTGCATCCAGTTTTTGCCGTAACACTCTCAACATTTTAGCACATGCTATGTGGGTGAAATGATGATATCATGCCAATTTTCAACTTCCTCAGAGTTCATTTGAAGGGCTTTTCAATTTCAGGGTCATTTAGCTAAAAAAATCAGTAAATGCAAGAAAAATAGTAGATGAAGTCAGAAAGGGTTGAAAATTGATGATGTGGCTTTGAATGGTTCATTTTGAACACACAAAAATTCAGGAGTTCAAATAAGTTCAAAAAATGAAATCCCTTTGTAACATATGAGTTTTCGTCCGAAACCTTCATACTTCGAAAGAAATTGTCCATTTTGTACACGAAGTGCATCCAATTTTTGCCATAACCCTCTCAACTTTTTAGCACATGCTATGTGGGTAAAATGACGATACCATGCCAATTTTCAACCTCTTCAAAGTTCATCTGAAGTGCTTTACAATTTCAGGGTCATTTAGCCCGAAAAAAATCAGTAAATGCATGAAAAAAAACAGATGAAGTCAGAAAGGGTTGAAAATTGATGATGTGCTTTGAATAGTTCATTCTGAACACACAAAAAGTCTGGAGTTCAAATAAGTTCAAAAAATTGGAATCCCTTTGTAACAAATGAGTTTTCGTCCATTACCCTGATTCTTCGAAAAAGATTGTCCATTTTGTACACGAAGTGCATCCATTTTTTGCCGTAACCCTGTCAACTTTTTAGCACATGCTATGTGGGTGAGATGATGATACCATGCCAATTTTCAACCTCTTAAGAGATCATCTGAAGTGCTTTTCAATTTCAGGGTCATTTATCTCAAAGAATGAACTAATATAAAAAAGAATGAACTGGAAATTTTTTATGAAACTATCGGGGGGATGAACCCCAAGCAGCCAACGGAACCCGGATCCATTTCAAAAACAATGGGGCCTGCATCGCCCCTCAACCCGGCCCGATCTTGGCCGAGTTGCTCGACTCGGCCAGGTCGCTCGACCCGGCCAGACTCCTCAACTCGGCCCCGACGACCAAGCTCGAGACTTCTCCAGCAAGCCAGCACCGCCCTTTGCGTGTTCTCCAAACCCGGCCAAGGGTCAGCGGCCGTCCCATCCCAGCCATACGATGGGATGAGTCTTCGCCAGCTAATGATCCAAGCCACAGTACCACGCCCATGCCTCTGGTCAGACGGACGAGGCAACAGTGCCCTCCACCTACCCGCTGACTAGGGCCGGCGTGGCTACAGTGCCCTACGCCTACCCGCAGACTAGGTCTGGCGTGGCAACAGTGCCCCGGCGTGACCTATGACGCCAACAAGCGGTGACCTCATGGAGCGCCACTATAGCCGACTCAACCGGGCCACACCCTGATGATCAACAAGACGACACACAGTGCCCCCTAGGCGCGTGAGGCCCGTGTCCGGAGAACCCGGCGAGCCCTGGTACCCGGTAGGTCCCAGCACCGGGTTCTCAGATACTGACAACCCGGCCCTAAGGCCTTGTAATATTACCCTTGTACCCCTGGGGGGTTGACCTATAAAACCCCCCAGGAGCCCCCATGCATATGGTACCCCACTTCATTCACACAGTTGATCACACACACCAGGCATGTGACACCCGAGGAGGGGGAGCATCTTAAGCCTTGGACGGAGCTCCTTCTTCCTCCTTACAGCTCTAGGAGCAGCTCTGTACTATTACATATAAACCACACTCGGCAGGACTAGGGGTGTTATCTCTCCGGAGAGCCCCGGACCTGGGTATGTCTTGCATCCCGCGCTCGCTCATGCCGCCCCCACCTTTGGAGCCCACCAGTGCCCTCGAGCCTCCTCCTATCTTTATCCATCCCTTGGCATCTGCCGTGCGCCCACCACGACAGTTGGCTCCCACCATGGGGCAGCTCGAGGTCTTGGCCGGGAGCATGCTTCAAACGGGGATTTTCTCCAAATCTGACGAGCCCATCACGCTGGCGCACGACGTCATCGACACACTTGCCGCCTCCTTCGCCACGCTGCGCATCTCCGACGCACCTACGAACAACGAGTACCCCCGCGAGGTACTTAGATTTTCCGACTCCCCGCTCTCCATCAACGACGGCGCTCCCACCGGTGCGATGGACCTCTATGTGGAGGTTTTCGTCACCGACATCGACGCCTCCTCATTTTCGAGCGCGACAAGGAAGGCCGCCGAAGCTAAGGCCATGGCGGATAGGGCCGGCTCGCCCAACCCGCTGCGCACCATGATACAGAGCCTCCGCGTTCCCATCGGCACCGACATCGACGCCTCCAACGTCGCTGAGGTCCGGACTCGCCTCAACGACGATCGCCCGCGCCTGCTGGACCTCACCGAGACACTCACCGCCATGCAGCGTCACCTCAACTCCGCCTAGCTAGAGCGAAACGCCGCCTACGGCTTCACGCCTGCCGCCCCCGAGCCAAGCCGGGTCGCCGACGTGCGAGCCCAGGGTGGCGCGATCGGGCGCGCTTTCGGCGCCCTCCCTCCCGTCTACGAGACTCCCGCGAAGAACATGTGCGCTGCCCAGGCGGCCGTGGCAGGCATGGATCAGCTCGCGGACGAAGAGCTGCAGGATCGCCTCGAGAGGGTGAACGACCTCCTCGCTGCGCCTAATGTGCAGCAGGACCGCCTCAACCAACTTGCCAAGACGGCCGGATCCGGCTCCGCTCGTGTGGCTGGACCCGGCGATTTCCAGGACACGGCGTCTTCGCCACCCGGCGAGGCGCACTCCGGCCGCACCTGGAGCCGGCGCAACCCCGCCCTGATGGCCGATGGCGGCTCGATGGACGAGCCAGCCTCCGAGGCCCAGCGCCGCCTCGATCCACAGCTCCAACCCGGCCGACGCTCGGCTGCAGGCGACCCGGCTCCCCGCGGCGCGGTCACCGACCGGCTAGGCCCACGCGACATCGACAACACCGACGCTCATCATCACCTCGACCGACTCGCCCTCTCCCAGGAGCTGGAGGAGACCGGCGCCGTCGGACCGGCGTGCTTCGGGCCACGCATCCGGGGCGAGCCCTTCACTAAAGGGTTTACGCTCCCACGCGACACCCCCAAGTACAACGACACTGTGAAGCCGGAGGACTGGCTCATCGACTACACCACCGCCATTGGCGTCGCCAGCGGCAACCACCGGCTCGCCGTGCGCTACGCGCCTCTCATGCTCTAGGGGTCGGCCCGCACCTGGTTGAAAAGTCTGCAGGCCGGCAGCATGAACACATGGGTCGACTTCGAGCAGGCTTTCGTGCGCAACTTCACCGGCACCTACAAGCGACCCAGCCAGCCAGTCAGCTCGCCATGTGCGTGCAAGGGCCGGCGGAAACCGGCTGCGAGTATGTCGCACGCTGGACCGAGCTCTGGAACAGCTGCGAGGGCGTCCACGAAGTTCAAGCCATCCAGTACTTTGTCAACAGGTGCCGAGACGGCACCCTCCTCAAACACAAGCTCTTGCACTCCGAGCCGGCCACTATGGCTGCGCTCATGGTAATGGTGGACAAGTACGCCAACGCCGACTCCGCCATGAAGATCCAGGTGGCACTGGACGAAGCCGACAAGGCAAAGCCAGTGCTGCCTCCGAAGCCGGACGGTGAGGGAAGCCGACAGCAGCACAACCAGCAGAACAACAAGTGCAAAGCCGATCAACCGGCTCGGCGCTATGACAACCGACTCGTCGCGGCCGCAGAGCTGGCACCCGCGGCCGACCCAGCCGCCAAACGCCGGAACACCGACAAAATGGCATGGTAGCCCACATGAGTTTCGAGGAGATGCTCAACACTCCCTGCAAGCACCACAGCGGCGCGAGGCCATCTACGCACATGCTTCAACGGTGCACCATCACCAAGCGCATCGCCAGGAGCGACATCCAGCCACCTCCGGTTCCGGCTCTGGGAGCAGGGCAGCCGCCGCCGCCACCTCCAGCCGCCGGCGCGATACGCGATGACCCCTACCCGGCCCAGAACGCGACCTACGTCGTCTTCACCAGCCTCGGCGACGACAAGTGCATAGAGCGCCTCCTTTGGCAGGAGGTGACACTACTAGGAGAACGGCTATAGCTAATATGGACATTAATGGCACACCAGAAAGAGGTACGCCATTATTGGCCACATTACTAATGGCGTGTGTGGTGCACTGTTACTAGTTTTGAATATATATATATATATATATATATATATATATATATATATATATATATATATATATATATATAAAACCATGTTAGTAGTGGCGAAGCACTACTAATGGTGCCGTAGTAATGGTGCACCACACACTAGGTGTGCCATTAGTAACCCTGGTTACTAATGCATGGCGCATTCTTAGGTGGTGCGCCATTGGTAACCTGGGAGCAGCTAGATATTTTGGACAGCCACATACCACACTCACTTTCCCCACTTCATTCTCTCCACCTCTACCAACCTTGGTCCCGGCTGCCTCCTCCTCCTCACCTCATTTGCACCATATATTCACCCAAATTAAGTGGTTAAATTTCCTTTTCTTGATAGGTATGTAAGGGGAAAGCTTTCTTTATGTTCTAGATCTACTTTTTTCTCCCTCCAACAACGTACACACTTTTTATGGCCTAGATCTACGTATGTTTGTGGTGTCGCATATGTTTGTGGTGTTGCAAATGTTTGTGTTTGCAGGTACCGGTATTTGAAATGCGATAGTTGCCAATATTTTGCCGGAATGTTGATTCATTTCCGTTTCAGCGAGAATTTGGCACTATGCATTCTTTTTGGTCCTATTTTTAGGCAAAGTCATGCCAGATTTTTTTTGGGTTCTAAAATATCGTTTTGCTCTACCCCTCAGGCGACCATGGTCTGCACGATGACTGAAGGCATCATGAATAGGTTTTTGAGCTCCGGGAAGGCCGAGATGCTTCAAAAGAATGAGACGGAGATACGATGTCCGTGTCGAAGATGCAAGCTGAAGAGCCTTATGGACCCGGATTTCGGACAGGTGTGGGACCACCTGCTCTTGCGTGGTTTCAAGGATGGCTACCGGTGGCAAGGTGATGAAGATGATTATGAAGTCGTCCATGGGGGCCAGGCAAGAAATAAGGAAGGGCAGCGAGATATTAAAGATACTGGCATCATGCTGCTCTTACTACGTGGCATTCACCAGAAAATAACACTTACCCTATGCCTCGTCAAGCCTCTTGTTAACAAGCTCGATGTCGGCTTCCGCCGCATCCAGTTGCTGTTTTAATTTGGCAAACTCACTAGTCCGGCTAGCCACCGGAGCTTCCACCGCCTGCGCATAAAGGTAGACTGGTTATTGCCTGGGACTATGATCCTCTGTTCGCCGCCGTTCTCGTCGACAACCAGAGTCTCAGGAGCTACTATCTACACAGGGCACACCTAACATGTGCGGTACTATCACGTACCTCAAAGCCTGTCAGTAGACTCATAAAGGCTTCATGTAATCCGCTTTCGGCGGACGAAATTCTTTCCATCACCGTACCCATCAGCGTACGGTGTTCTTCTTAGATGGCCGCTCGCCCCAGCAGCTCCCTCAGAACGTCCGACCGCATACCAGACGGTGCCGGACTCTTTTGTTTACTCTCCTTGAGAGCCAGACGCTGGGGACTTCGAGGGTCTATGGGATTATCTTCTGGCCTCACCGGATCCGGAGAGGCCCTCCGTGACGACACTTCGGGGTCGCCCGCTTCTTGAGTGGAGGAGTCCAGGGGAGGCGTTTCGCTCTCCATCATCTTTGGAAGAACATCCCCCGAAGACGAGCTCAGCTAAGAAGGGCTAAGAGCCGAACTGCAAGATATATGCAGCGGTTATTTTCTCAGAAGAAAGATAGTATACCTTCACTATTAAAGTATTTTTTGGATCACTTACGACTCGTTGGGGGGCTGATCCCCCCTCGGACTTTGTGCGGCAAAAGCACCCCCCGAGGCAGGACCCTCTGTGGGATACTTCTTCTCCCGTTTGGAGCCCTCGGCTTTCGGATCCTCGGAAGCTGTCCTTTTCCTCCCACGGTTATCCTCTTTCATGGAGGCGCTCATTCCCTCGGTTGGAACTGACAGCGATTGGGGCCCGCGTCCACCCTTATTATCCCCCCTGTATCTTCCTTCGAGGGCTCCGGGCAAGGTGCGACCTCGAGCATCTTTTCCAATACCAGATTTTCCAAACCCTCAGGGAGGGGGGCCAAACACCGAATCATCTTCGCCTTTGTTAGCCAGTCCTGGTCAAAGAGCAAACTCTCAGAAATAACTTCATGAGGAATAAAAGACAGTGTGTTCGGCTAGAGGATTTCTTACTTGTTCGGCGGCGCGGTTACTGCTCAGGCCCACGTCCTCGGTAGTATCCGGACACTCTATTTGAGGTCCGAAGAATGACTTGTACATCTCCTCGTGCGTTAGGCCGAGGAAACTTTGAATGGCACGCGGTCCTTCTGGGTTGAACTCCACAAGCGAAGGGGCCGGCGTTTGCAAGGCTGGACTTGACGAACCAGCATAACTTGTATTACAACCACCAAATTAAAATCTCCCTCGAAGAGATCTCCAATGCGGCTTTGCAGTATAGGCACGTCCTTGGCTGGACCCCAGCTCAAGCCTCTGCTAATCCATGACATCAGTTGTGGTGGGGGGCCTGAGCGGAAAGCGGGGGCAGCCGCCCACTTGGCACTTCTGGGAGCTGTGACGTAAAACCACACCCGTTGCCATAATTCTGACACCTCTGGAAAGGAACCTTTCGGACATGGAGCTCCTGCCATCTTGCCTATTGATGCACCTCCGCATGCTGCATGTGGCCCCTCGATCAACTTCGGCTTCACTTCAAAGGTCTTGAGCCACAGGCCGAAGTGAGGGGTAATGCGGAGGAAGGCCTCACACACGACAATAAATGTCGAGATGTGGAGAAAGGAGTCCGGAGCTAGATCATGGAAATCTAGCCCGTAATAGAACATCAAACCCCTGACGAAGGGATCCAGAGTGAGGCCTAGGCCTCGGAGGAAGTGGGAGACAAACACGACGTTCTCGTTGGGTTCGGGAGTAGGGACGACCTGCCCTCGAGCAGGCAGCCGATGCGAAACCTCGGCGGTCAGGTATCTGGCCTCCGTCAACTTCTTGATGACCTCTTCCATAACGGAGGAGGGCATCCATTGGCCTTGAAGGCTGGATCCGGACATGATTGAAGATTCGGAGCACCTAACCTGGGCTTTGGGTGTTAGAACTCGTGGCGGGGGAGGGGTTCAATTGAGCACAAGAGGGAAAAAGCGAAAACCTTGTCCCTTTATAAAGAGGGTGAATATCAAGCGTCCTCTCCGTAGCCGTTTAGGACTTGCCTATAATCTAGGAGTCCTGGACACGGTTGGGTTACCCACGACCGCATTAATGAGAATCCCGTAATTGGGGGAACATGATCTCTGCTTTGACAAGACGTGTCAAGAAACCGCCTCCTGTTATGTGTGGAGCTGGTTGAAGAAAAACGGTTCGAATAATGACCGGGCCATGACATAACGTCATGCTACCAAGACAAGACTGCAAATTAGATTTGCGAAAATATTATTCTCTCTACGGCGGTATGTGGAACTTATTTTGCAGGGTCGGACACTATCCTCGTATTCAAATTCTTCTGTCATGTATTCGGAGAAGGAACCCGCCTTTCAATGCCGAAGTCAATACTGCGCGCCGGACTCATCGTCATTGAAGCCTGGTTCAGGGGCTACTGAGGGAGTCCTAGATTAGGGGGTCTCCGGATAGCCGGACTATCTCCATTGGCTGGACAGTTAGACTATGAAGATGCAAGATTGAAGACTTCGTCTCGTGTCCGGATGGGACTCTACTTGGCATGGAAGGCAAGCTAGGCAATACGGATATGGATATCTCCTCCTTTGTAACCGACCTTGTGTAACCCTAACCCTCTCCGGTGTCCATATAAACGGAAGGGTTTTAGTCCGTAGGACAACAACCACAACATACAATCATACCATAGGCTAGCTTCTAGGGTTTAGCCTCTCCGATCCCGTGGTAGATCTACTCTTGTACTACCCATATCATCAATATTAATCGAGCGGGACGTAGGGTTTTACCTCCATCAAGAGGGCCCGAACCTGGGTAAAACATTGTGTCCCTTGCCTCCTGTTACCATCCGGCCTAGATGCACAGTTCGGGACCCCCTACCCGAGATCCGCAGAGAAAGAATATTTCCCTATGAGAGCCGCATTGCTCACGACAGTGCACGACTATCTCGGTTGCGGATATGTCGCGGGGCAGGTGGTCCACGTATTTTCTGCATGCGTCAGGTGCATGGATGACACAATGTATCGCCAGCTAGATAGATATCCCGGGTCTTCAAAAACCATGTTCATGGGACATCGAAGGTGGCTTCGTGACGATGACTCATGGAGAAAGCGCAAGGATCTGTTCAATGGTGAAACCGAACCCTGAAGACGCCCGCGTACGAGCAGCGAGGAAATAGACGAGCTGTTGAAAATTGGAAAGAGTGCCCACCGCCGGGAAAGAAGCGAAAGGCGCCAAAGCAGGCGCTGAAGGTATGGAAAACGAGGTCTGTTTTCTAGGACTTGTCGTACTGGAAGATCCTCCATGTGCCTCACAGCCTTGGTGTCATGCATATCACGAAGAACGTGTGCGAGAGTCTGCTTGGTACCCTGCTCAACAACGATTTCTTCTTATGTTCTCCGCTAGATAGGAACTTCGGAGTGATTCTTCATCGCACTTTGAGGGATTGATATATATATATATTAGCATTGTTGAGAGATTGCACTAGTAAAACTACGGACCCTAGGCCTCATTTTCAAGCATCGCAATACCGTTTGCGCTCCATTTTATATATTGCTACCTTGCTGTTTTTTATTGTTCCTATTACAAAAATCAATATCTACCATCCATATTACACTTTATCGCCATCTCTTCGCCGAACTAGGGCATCTATATAATTTGCCATTGTATTGGGTGTGTTGGGGACACAAGAGATTTCTTGTATTTGGTTGTAGGGTTGTTTGAGAGGGACCATCTTCATCCTACGCCTCCCACGGATTGATAAACCTTAGGTCATCCACTTGAGGGAAAATTGCTACTGTCCTACAAAACTCTGCGCTTGGAGGCCCAACACGAGTCTACAAGAATAAAGTTGCGTAGTAGACATCAAGCTCTTTTCTGGCATCGCTGCCGGGGAGGTGAGTGGTTGAAGGTATATCTTTAGATCTTGCAATTGAATCTTTTAGTTTATTTTTTTATCACTAGTTTGGTTTATAAAATAAAACTACAAAAAAATGTAGTTGAGGTTGCATCATATTATTGATCATCTTTATAATATCTTTCTTCAAAATGATGGATCGGAAAATTGTGCTCAATTGTTAGAAGAAGAAGTCAATAAAATATTTGGCACAAAATATTTGAATGATGAGCATGATTGCAATGTTGTTAGTATAAATTCTTTGAATATCCAAAATGCTAATGATTATTGCACTAGTCATGATAATGATATCCCCTATAAGAATGTTAATTTTTGCGGAGTAAATTGGGAGTGCAGTTGCACACCAAAAAGGGAAGATATATTTTGTAGGAAGCATAAACATTTAGAAATGAAAAAGTTGCAAGTGAGCCTAGATGATTGTGCTGAAAGGTTTGATTTTTTTCGCCATCCTTGTGAACTTTGCAATGAACGTGGTCATTTAAATCTTCTATACAAATTGTTTCAAGATCAAATTGTTTCCAAAAATTGTGATAAGTTGATTACCCTTGAGCATCATATAGAGCCTAGTCTTCTTTTGGGGTATGAAGAAATGAAACGTATAACTAAGGGTATTCCAAAATTTCATCTCAAGAGATTTCTTGATTTTGATCTAGAGGAAATTTATTTGCTTTGTGCAGTAAATTGCATTGAGAATCCTTATATTGCCAACTATCTAAAGACAAGAAAACAAATAGAATATGAAGAGATTACATATGAAAGGGAAAATATTGCCCAATACCCTCCTATTGTTTATTATCATGGATTAGGTAACGAGGAGGAGCTTTCTATCCAATCAATCTCTTCAACAAAAAGCTTGAAAAAATTAATTAAACCCACCCATGATGTGGTGAAGAAGAGGAAAATAAGAAAGAATAGAGGTAAAGGTATCTCTCCTGAATAATGTTGCTCCTATTAGTTTTGTGTCTCATGAAAATAAATCAAAAATAATTGTGGAAGATGACGCACTTGATGATGATTTTGTTATGCTTAGTTCTTGGTGTGATGATTATGATTGGGAAGATAATGATATTTCTTATAATCTTGGAAATCTTTTTGGCACCAACTTGGGAAATTATGATGATAGCAATTGTTATACCGTTGGTGCTATTCATATTATTAATGATGAGAATGATTATGCTTATGATATGCCAAGCCACAAGCTTGGGGATGCTATGTTTGATTAGAATGACATGTTTGAAAATTTATTTGCTGCAATTAATGTTTGTCCCAAGCTTGGGGATGCTATGTTTAATGAAGATGATCTTTTTAGTACCCCTACTTTGAATGATAAAATTTTCTATGATGGTTGCATACCTCCTATCTATGACGAGAATAAAGTTGCTACTTATGATAATTATTGTGATGATACTTATGTTATAAAAAGTAGTGATAATTATTGTCCCTATGAGTAGTTGCTTGCTATGGCCTCTATACATCCCTATGAGTAGTTGCTATCAATATTGATAAGTTTTGTTCACAAATTTTTGTCACCCAAAAATTTTCAGAAAATTGTACGCGAGTATGATGAACCTCTTTGGAAGGAGTTCTTCGAGGAGGAGATCCTCGGGGGGATCTTCAAATGACAGCTCCGCTCGTCGGCCTTATATGGAACCAAGTGACAGTTCCAGACGAGATGCGCCACCAAAACATGCTTATGGCCATGCGACAATTATATGGTGAGTGTGGGCATTAAGGAGAAATTTGAGCAATATGTTCACAATGCCGATCTCGGTCCCTACATTTCAGATAAGTGCAACCAACACCACACTCTCACTGAATCATTTGCCAAAGGATTTAAATTCCATCCCCGTGAGTCTAGGGTGTCATTTAAGATGTATGCAAATCTGTTCACCATATCTTTAGAGAGATTTGCTCACCACAGCAAAATCCCATTCTGGGGTTCGCTTGACGAACTGCCACTATCTGAGTTTCAAACATTCTGACTAGTCTTTGCTCCGGTGAGAATAGGGGAGTGACGCAAGGTAGAATAAAGAGAATTCATTTTCCCACAATTCAGTACTTTGCATTATTAATGGAAAATGTATTTTAGGAAAACAAGATTGTAGTACACTTTGTGCTCCAGACTTGAGCCTCATACACACCGCTCTCACCGGTGACAAAAGTTATAATCTTGGAGTGATTGTTGCACGCAGGTTGCAACACAATGCTAATAGTGGTTATTTTTATGGTGGAATTTATGCCACACGCTTAGCAAGAAAGCTAGGTGTTTCACCTTTGCCATATGACCCTATTTTACTCTTGCATTATTTAGACTTTGATGCTATGAAATGTCATAAGATCCTTAGAGGTGATCCCCATAATTTCACCTATAAATTGTTGTTTAATCAAGAATCTGTTATACACACATATTTTCCTGCGCCTGCTCTCTTTGATGCTCACAGTAAGGGAAGATATTTTGTTCTAGAGAGCGAGGCTCGAGCTCATAATGCGGCAGTTGTGGCTGCACGGTAGGCTGAGGCATTTGCACCGAGAGCCTCCGTGAGCTATCACCCCGACTACTATGCAGGACACTGATTGATTACCAAGTTAGGCCAGAAGCCTAAGCTTGGGGAAGTACATGTTTATCACCGACATTACATTCATGTTCACACATTTCATTCCAGTTGTCGGTGTTCACACTTAGTCATTGTATTATCCATGCTTAATTAATTTTCTTGCCTTCTTCTTGTGTGTTTGAAATTTTTTGACAAAATCTAAAAATATTTCCTACTTCTTTTTTATTTTTCTTCCTAGAGTAGTTAGCTGTAGCACTAAAAAGAAAACCCAAAAAGATTTCCTTGTTCTTCTTTTGCTTGTTGGGAGCTTTCCCGTGTAAATAGTTTTCTCATTTTTGCTTTTCCCTTTTATTTGCTTGTCCAAGAAAAAAAACTCCAAAAAAATCAGTGTGTTTCTTTGAATTTCTTTTCTCTTTTTTTGAGTCATACCAAGGAGAAGACCACGATGAAAATGTTGAGTGACCCTCACATGCATTATTGTTGATCTAACAAAGAGCTCATTTTACCTTGTCTACTCCTGTTGAATAAAATGTTTGCAGGTTCCATCTTAGTCCATAGCACTCTTGCACTATTATTATTTTCATATCGTTCGGTCGTGCAAGTGAAAGGTAATAATGACGATATTTTATGGACTGGTCGTGGTAGAGAGAAACAGGTATGAACTCGACTTATTCTGTTTTTGTAAATACGTTTAACCTAGTATCCATGATTCAGCTCATTGTGATTAAACATGTTTGCAATGACAATTAGAGATTATAGTTTCTCATACCATGCATAAGTAGCTAGGAGTGGATGATGATTTATCTTGGATGTCAACATTGCAATAAAATGATTGTGATGTAGTATGATGATGTAGTATCCTCCTTTGAATGTTCGAGTAGCTTGACTTGGCACATGTTTATGCATGTAGTTCAATGAAAACCAACATAGCCTCTATGATATTTATGTTCACGGCGTTCATATCCTACTCATGCTAGTGCCCAATGTTACTTATGCATAATGCATGTTTATGACCGTTCTTGCTCTCTAGCTAGTCGGTTCTCAACCTATTTGCTAGCCTCCGCCTATACTAAGTGGGAATTCTGCTTGTTCATCCAAAACCTGAAACCCAAGTTATTCCAGATGAGTCCACCATACCTACCAATATACGGTATTACCCTATCATCCTAAGTAATTTTGCATGTGCCATCTCTAAAAACTTCAAAGAAATATCATTTTTGTGTGTCTGGATCGTTCATGGAACGACAGGAGGTAGTCGGTATCTTCCATGCTAAGCGGGCTATTCTCAGGATGAGTGTTTATTCACTCACCATTGCGCGAGAAAAGGGCGGTAATAGGGATGCCCAGTCCCAAACTGCAAAAAGAATTGATCTTTCAAATAATCAAACAAAAACTCCTACGGAGTCATAACTTTTACTTTATCGCTTGGGAACTGCCACTAGCATGTTTAGTATGGAAGATATTGATAACTGATAGTCGCGAAGTAAACAAGAAGGGTGCATTTCTCAAAATATCATTTACCTCTGTTTTTAAAGCATGAGCTCTGGCACGTCTGCAAATCACTACTTCCCTCTACGAAGCGACTATCTATTTACTTTTATGTTGTGTCATCACCTTCTAAAATAATTGCCACAACCTGAGAGCATAGCTGTCATGCCACAACCTGGGTGGGTACAACCCACTAGGGCGCGCTTCCCGCTCCACGCGCGCCAAGGTGGGTTGTCCCCACCTGGTGGCCCCGCAGACCCTGAAGCCGACGCTATAAAATCCTATTTTTCCAAAAAAATTAGGGAGAAAGAATAATCGTGTTCCACGAGATGTAGCTGCCTTCACCTCCGGTTCTTCATCGGGAGGCCATATCTGGAGTCCATTTGGGGCTTCGGAGACAGGGATTGCTACCACTTGAGCACTGCGTTGGTTTTCCCTTGAAGAAGAAAGTGTGATGTAGTAAAGTAGCGTAAGTATTTCCCTCAGTTTTGGGAACCAAGGTATCAATCCAGTAGGAGATCACGCTGAAGTCCCATGCACTTACACAAACAAATAAGAAACTCGCAACCAACGCGATAAAGGGGTTGTCAATCCCTTCACGGTCACTTACGAGAGTGAGATCTGATAGATATGATAAGATAATTTTTTTGGTATTTTTATGATAAAGAGAAATAAAAGATGCAAAGTAAAATAAAAGGCAATAGAAATAACTAAGTATTGGATGATTAATATCATGAAAGATAGACCCGGGGGCCATAGGTTTCACTAGTGGCTTCTCTCAAGAGCATAAGTGTTACGGTGGGTAAACGAATTACTGTCGAACAATTGATAGAATTGAGCATAGTTATGAGAATATCTAGGTATGATCATGTATATAGGCATCACGTTCGAGACAAGTAGACCGAAACAAGTGTGCATCTACTACTATTACTCCACACATCGACCGCTATCCAGCATGAATCTAGAGTATTAAGTTCAAGAGAACAGAGTAATGCTTTGAGGAAGATGACATCATGTCGAGGGATAAATTCATGCAATATGATATAAACCCCATCTTTTTATCCTCGATGCCAACAATACAGTACATATCGGTTCCCTTTCTGTCACTGGGATCGAACACCGCAAGATTGAACCCAAAGCTAAGCACTTCTTGATACGTCCATTTTGCATCATGCTTTTATATCAATATTTATTGCATTATGGGCTGTTATTACACATTATGTCACAACACCTATGCCTATTCTCTCTTATTTTACAAGGTTTACATAAAGGGGGAGAATGCCGGCAGCTGGGATTCTGGGCTGGAAAAGGAGCAAATATTAGAGATCTATTCTGCATAGCTCCAATAGTCCTGAAACTTCACGGATGATGTTTTCCAAATATATAAAAAATACTGAGCGCAAGAACCTCACCAGGGGGGCCACACCCTTCCCACGAGGGTGGGGGGCGCGCCCTACCCCCTGGGCGCGCCCCCTACCTCGTGGGCCCCCTGGTGGCCCTACGGTGGCCATCTTCTGCTATATGGAGTCTTTCGATGGGAAAAAAATCATAAGCCATCTTCTCGGACGAAACTCCGCCGCCACGAGGCAGAACCTTGGCGGAACCAATCTAGGGCTCTGGCGGAGCTATCCTGCCGGGGAAACTTCCCTCCCGGATGGGGAAATCATCGCCATCATCATCACCAACGCTCCTCTCATCGGGAGAGGGCAATCTCCATCAACATCTTCATCAGCACCATCTCATCTCAAAACCCTAGTTCATCTCTTGTATCCAATTCTTGTCTCCAAGTCCAGGATTGGTGCTAGTAGGTTGCTAGTAGTGTTAATTACACCTTGAAGTTGATGCTAGTTTGTTTAATTGGTGGAAGATCCTATGTTCAGATTCCATATGCATATTAATACCCCTCTGATTATGTTGTGAGCAGTTACTTTTGTTCCTGAGGACATGGGAGAAGTCTTGCTATTAGTAGTCATGTGAATTTGGTATTCGTTCGATATTTTGATGAGATGTATGTTGTCTCTCCTCTAGTGGTGTTATGTGAACGTCGACTACATGACACTTCACCATTATTCGGGACTAGAGGAAGGTATTGGGAAGTAATAAGTAGATGATGGGTTTCTAGAGTGACAGAAGCTTAAACCCTAGTTTATGCGTTGCTTCGTAAGGGGCTGATTTGGATCCATATGTTTTATGCTATGGTTAGGTTTACCTTAATACTTTTGTTGTATTTGCGGATGCTTGCAATAGAGGTTAATCATCCAAGTAAGGGCAGCACCCAAGCACCGGTCCACCCACATACAAAATTATCAAAGTACCGAACGCGAATCGTATGAACGTGATGAAAACTAGTTTGACGATATTCCCATGTGTCCTCGAGAGCGCTTTACATCATATAAGAGTTTGTCCAGGCTTGTCCTTTGCTACAAAAGGATTGGGCCACCTTGCTGCACTTTATTTACTTTTGTTACTTGTTGCTCGTTACAAACTATCCTATCACAAAACTATTTGTTACCACTTATTTCAGTACTTGCAGAGAATACCTTGCGGAAACCGCTTATCATTTCCTTCTGCTCCTCGTTGGGTTCGACACTCTTTCTTATCGAAAGGACTACGATAGATCCCCTATACTTGTGGGTCATCAAGACTCTTTTCTGGTGCCGTTGCTGGCGAGTGAAGCGCCTTTGGTAGGTGGAATTTGGTAAGGAAAAATTGATATAGTGTGCTGAAATTTACTGTCACTTGTTACCATGGAAGGTAATCCTCTAAGGGGCTTTTTCGGGGTATCTTAACCCCGACCAGTAGAGCAAAGAGTTTCTCCTCAACCTACTGAAAATGGAAATGGAAATGAAAATGATTGCTTTGAAGTTCCTTCGGGTATGATAGAAAAACTGCTAGCTGATCCTTTTCTAGGAGATGGAACAAAACATCCTGATGAACATGTGATATATGTGGATCAAGTTTGTGGATTATTTAAGCTTGCAGGTGTACCCGGAGATGTTGTTAAGAAGAAGGTCTTTCCCTTATCTTTGAGGGGAGACGCATCGATATGGTATAGGCTATGTGATAATATGAGGTCTTGGAATTACAAATGATTGAAATTGGAATTTCGTTAGAAGTTTTATCCTATGCATCTTGTTCATCATGATCGCAATTATATATATAATTTTTGGCCTCGTGAAGGAGAAAGCATCGCTCAAGCTTGGGGAGGCTTAAATCAATGCTATATTCATGCCCCAATCATGAGCTCTCAAGAGAAATGATTATTCAAAAAATTTATGCTCGGCTTTCTAGTAACAATCGCACCATGCTTGATACTTCTTGTGCTGGCTCTTTTATGATGAAGACTATTGAATTCAAATGGGATTTATTGGTAAGAATTAAACGCAACTCCGAAGATTAGGACCTCGACAATGGTAAGGAGTCAGGTATGACACCTAGTTTTGATTGTGTTAAATCTTTTATGGATACCGATATTTTTCGTAAATTTAGCACTAAATATGGACTTGTCTTTGAGATAGTAGCTTTTTTCTGTGAATCTTATGCTACCTATGTTGATCTCCCCAAGGAGAAGTGGTTTAAATATCATCCTCCCATAGAAGTAAAAGTAGCTGCACCTATTAAGGTTGAAGAAAAGACTATCACTTATAATGATCCTATTGTTCCTACTTCTTATGTTGAGAAACCACCTTTCCCTGTTAGGATAAAGGATCATGCTAAAGCTTTAACTGTGGTTCGTAAAAGCAATATTAAAACATATACACCTCCTGAGCTAGTTAAAGTTGAACCTAATATTGCTATTGTTAAAGATCTCTTGTCTGATAATATTGATGGGCGTGTTATTTATTTCTGTAATGAAACTGCTAGAATTGCTAAACCCTGTGATAAAGATAAACCTAGACCTGTAGTAGGCATGCCTATTATTTCTGTTAAAATAGGAGATCATTGTTATCATGGCTTATGTGATATGGGTGCTAGTGCTAGTGCAATACCTTATTCCTTATACAAAGAAGTTATGCATGATATTGCACCAGCTGAGATGGAAGATATTGATGTCACAATTAAACTTGCCAGTAGACATATTATTTCACCAATGGGAATTGTTAGAGATGTTGAAGTCTTGTGTGGGAAAACTAAATATCCTGCTGATTTTCTTGTTCTTGGTTCCCGACAAGATAGCTTTTGTCCCATTATATTTGGTAGACCCTTCTTAAATACTGTTAATGCTACCATAGATTGCAAAAGAGATGTTGTTACTATCGGTTTAGATGATATGACTCATGAATTTAATTTTTCTAAATTTAGTAGACAACATCGTCAAGAAGAATTACCTAGTAAGGATGAAATTATTGGTCTTGCTTCTATTGCCGTACCTCCTAGTTATCATTTAGAACAATATTTGTTAGACCATGAAAACGATATGTTTACGAATGAAAGAAGGGAATTAGATGAACTATTCTTTAAACATGAACCTATGCTGAAAAACATTTTACCTGTTGAAATCCTAGGGGATCCTCCCCCACCCAAGGGTGATCCAGTGTTTGAGCTTAAACAGTGACCTGATACTCTTAAATATGCTTATCTTCATGAGAAAAAGATATATCATGTTATTATTAGTGCTAACCTTTCAGAACATGAAGAAGAGAGATTATTGAAAACTCTGAAGAAGAACCGTGCTGCTATTGGGTATACTCTTGATGATCTTAAGGGCATTAGTCCCACTCTATGTCAACATAAAATTAATTTGGAAGAAGATGCCAAACCAGTTTGTGATCATCAACGCCGGCTGAATCCTAAAATGAAAGAAGTGGTAAGAAAGGAGATACTAAAGCTCCTTGAGGCAGGTATAATTTATCCCGTTGCTGATAGTCAGTGGGTAAGCCCTGTCCATTGTGTCCCTAAGAAGGGAGGTATTACTATTGTTCCTAATGATAAAGATGAATTGATTCCTCAAAGAATTAAGGTTATAGGATGGTAATTGATTTCCGCAAATTAAATAAGGCTACTAAAAAAGATCATTACCCCTTACCTTTTATTGATCAAATGCTAGAAAGATTATCTAAACATACACATTTTTGCTTTCCAGATGGTTATTCTGGTTTCTCTCAAATACCTGTGTCAGCCAAAGATCAATCAAAGACTATGTTTACATGCCCTTTTAGTACTTTTGCTTATAGACGTATGCCTTTTGGTTTATGTAGTGCACCTGCTACCTTTCAAAGATGCATGATGGCTATATTCTCTGACTTTTGTGAAAAGATTTGTGAGGTTTTCATGCACGACTTTTCCATCTATGGATCTTCTTTTGATGACTGCTTGAGCAACCTTGATCGAGTTTTGTAGAGATGTGAAGAAACTAATCTTTTCTTGAATTGGGAAAAGTGCCACTTTATGGTTAATGAAGGTATTGTCTTGGGGCATGAAGTTTCTGAAAGAGGTTTTGAAATTGATAAAGACAAGGTTGATGCTATTGAAAAGATGCAATGTCCCAAGGACATCAAATGCATAAGAAGTTTCCTTGGTCATGCCGGTTTTTATAGGAGGTTCATTAAGGACTTCTCAAAAATCTCTCGGCCTTTGACTAATTTATTACAAAAAGATATACCATTTGTCTTTGATGATGATTGTCTAGAAGCATTTGAAATACTTAAGAAAGCATTGATTTCTGCACCTATTGTTTAGCCACCTGATTGGAATTTACTCTTTGAAATTATGTGTGATGCTAGTGATTATGCTGTAGGTGCTGTTCTAGGACAAAGAGTTGATAAGAAACGAAATGTTATTCAATATGCTAGTAAAACTCTAGACAATGCTCAAAGAAATTATGCTACTACTGAAAAAGAATTCTTAGCAGTTGTATTTGCTTGTGATAAGTTTAGACCTTATATTGTTGATTCTAAAGTAACTATTCACACTGATCATGCTGCTATTAAATATCGTATGGAATAGAAAGATGCTAAACCTAGACTTATTAGGTGGGTTCTCTTACTACAAGAATTTGATTTGCATATTGTTGATAGAAAAGGAGCTGAGAACCCCGTTGCAGACAACTTGTCTAGGTTAGAAAATGTGCTTGATGACCCACTACCTATTGATGATAGCTTCCCTGATGAGCAATTAAATGTCATAAATGCCTCTCATACTGCTCCATGGTATGCTGATTATGCTAATTACATTGTTCCTAAGTTTATACCACCTAGTTTCACATACGAGCAAAAGAAAAAGTTCTTCTATGATTTGAGGCATTACTTTTGGGATGACCCACATCTTTATAAATAAGGAGTAGATGGTGTTATTAGACGTTGTGTACCTGAGCATGAATAGGAATAGATCCTACGCAAGTGTCACTCCGAAGCTTATGGAGGACACCATGCTGGAGATAGGAATGCACATAAGGTACTGCAATCTGGTTTTTATGGGCCTACTCTCTTCAAGGATGCCCATAAGTTTGTCTTATCTTGTGATGAATGTCAAAGAATTGGTAATACTAGTAGACGTCAAGAAATGCCTATGAATTATTCACTTGTTATTGAAACATTTGATGTTTAGGGCTTTGACTATATGGGAGCTTTTCCTTCCTCTAATGGATATACACATATTTTAATTGTTGTTGATTACGTTACAAAGTGGGTAGAAGCTATTCCAACTAGTAGTGCTGATCATAAAAGTTCTATTAAAATGCTTAAAGAAGTTATTTTTCCAAGATTTGGAGACCCTAGATATTTAATGAATGATGATGGTTCACATTTTATTCATGGTGCTTTTCATAAAATGCTTGCTAAATATGATGTTAATCATAGAATTGCATCTCCTTATCACCCTCAGTCTAGTGGTCAAGTAGAATTGAGTTATAGAGAGCTAAAATTAATTTTGCAAAAGACTGTTAATAGGTCTAGAAAGAATTGGTCCAAGAATCTTGATGATGCATTATGGGCCTATAGAACTGCATATAAAAATCCTATGGGTATGTCTCCGTATAAAATGGTCTATGGAAAAGATGTCACTTACCTCTCAAACTAGAACACAAGGCTTATTGGGCTATTAAAGAACTTAATTATGATTTTAAACTTGCCGGTGAAAAGAGGTTATTTGATATTAGCTCACTCGATGAATGGAGAACCCAAGCCTAAGAAAATGCCAAGTTGTTTAAAGAAAAAGTTAAAAGATGGCATGACAAAAGGATACAAAAGCGTGAGTTCAATGTAGGTGATTATGTATTGTTATACAACTCTCGTTTAAGATTTTTTGCAGGAAATCTTCTCTCTAAATGGGATGGTCCTTACGTTATCGAGGAGGTCTACCATTCCGGTGCCATAAATATCAACAACTTCGAAGGCACAAATCCGAAGGTGGTGAACGGTCAAAGAATCAAACATTATATCTCAGGTAATCCCATAAATGTTGAAACCAATGTTATTGAAACCGTAACCCCGGAGGAATTCATAAGGGACACTTTCTGGAACGTTTCACACTCCGAAAAGGAATAGGTATGTGGTACGGTAAGTAAACCGACTCCAAAACAGTTTTTAAAGCAATATTTCTCCATTTTGGAATATGTAGAAAAATAGAAAAATATGCAGCAGTCCGGGAAGGACACGAGGCCTCCACGAGGGTGGAGGGCACGCCCTACCCTACTGGGCGCGCCCCCTACCTCATGGGCCCCTCGTGTGCTCTCCGGACTCCGTTTTCATACACGACACATATTTTGGTCGGTAAAAATTCATTATATAATCTCCCGGAGGTTTTGACTCCCGTATCACGCAATTATCTCCGGTTTGTGTTTCGAGCTGTTGTTGCTGCAGATTAGAGCAGGATGTCTTCGCAAGAGTCAGTCGGGGAGAGCCGGGTGTCTCATCCGGCACCGAGATCAACGACAAACAATGATGTTGACCCCTTTGGGCCAGCAACGGAGGAAGAGATGGATGCTGATTTGAAGAGGATAGATGCCATGGAAGAGGATCAAGAAGTCACTTCCCGCCTCCAAGCTGGATTCACAATGGGAGAACTGCAGAGCTCAGCTATTCCAAACTTGGTTATCCCTTCCAATGTTAGATTTCTTTCTTATGATAATATGAAAAAGAGTGTCACTGGTTCTCCCGCAGCTATGCAGCACCCTTAGGTGCAAGGAGCTTTGGCTGTTACAGGAAAACTCCAAAAGGAAATAATGGACCTCAAGCAGCATGTCAACAAGCTTGAGGAGGAGAATCGTATCTTGAGGGGCATCATCACCAAGAACATCACATCACCATCCACGAAAAGAGAGACATAATCACATGGGTATGGGCACTCCACTTGGCAACTGCCAAGCATGGGGGAGTGCCTCGGTATCGTATCACCATCACTTTTATCTTTACAGTTTTTCTTAGTTCAATCCTTTTGATAATATCTTGATCTAGTAGAATAAAAGTTCTTAGTAAGAGCTAGTTGTGAGTTTTGCTTTATTATCCTTCTATGTAATCGAGTCCATGAGCTATATAATAAAGATTAGTGTTGAGTCAAAGGCTTGATTATTTTGCCATGATCCTAAAGGAACAAAAGAAAAGAGGAAGAAATAAAAAGAAACAAAGAGATCATGTGAGTCTTATGGAGAGTAATGAGCTCACATAGGAAGTGTATGATAAATAAAAGTTATTGAGGGTTGACAAACACAGTTTTGGTCATCGTTGCAATTAATAGGAAGTAATAAAGAAAGAGATGTCTTCACATATAAATATACTATCTTGGACATCTTTTATGATTGTGAGCACTCATTAAAATATCACATGCTAAAGAGTTGACATTGGACAAGGAAGACAACGTAATGGGTTATGTTTTCTTACATCTGAGATAAATTATATTGTCTTGGATCTTCCAACATGATGAGCTTGCCTTTCCCCCTCAAGCTAGCCAAATTCATTGCACCAAGTAGAGATACTACTTGTGATTCCAGATACCCTTAAATCAGTTTTGCCATAAGAGTCCACCATACCTACCTATGGATTGAGTAAGATCCATCAAGTAAGTTGTCATCGGTGCAAGCAATAAAAATTGCTCTCTAAATATGTATGATTGATTGGTGTGGATGAAATAAGCTTTATACGATCGTGTGATATGGAAGTAATAAAAGCGACCGACGGCATAATAAAGGTCCATATCACAAGGGGCAATATAAAGTGACGTTCTCTCGCATTAAGATTTTGTGCATCCAACTATGAAAGCGCATGACAACCTCTGCTTCCCTCTGCGAAGAGCCTATCTTTTACTTTTATCTCCTACATTGCATAAGAGTCATGGTGATCTTCACCCTTCCTTTTTACATTTTATCATTTGGCAAGCACAATATGTTGGAAAGATCCTGGTATATGTGGCTAATTGGATGTGAGTTTTCATGAACTATTACTGTTGACATTACCCTTGAAGTAAAACGTTGGGAGGCAAAACTATAAGCCCCTATCTTTCTCTGTGTCCGATTAAAACTCCATACCCATAAGTATTGCGTGAGTGTCAGCAATTGTGAAAGATTATATGATAGTTGAGTATGTGGACTTGCTGAAAAGCTCTTATACATTGACTCTTTCCTATGTTATGATAAATTGCAATTGCTTCAATGACCGAGATTGTAGTTTGTTAGTTTTCAATGAAGTTTACGATTCCTACATGATACTGTGATTGAATTATTACTCTAGCATCAGATATTATATGACAAAGAAGTATGTAAGTTGCTGTTCTAGGAATGATCATGATGCCCTCATGTCCGTATTTTATTTTTATCGACACCTCTATCTCTAAACATGTGGACATATTTTTTTATTTCGGCTTTTCGCTTGAGGACAAGCGAGGTCTAAGCTTGGGGTAGTTCATACGTCCATTTTGCATCATGCTTTTATATCAATAGTTATTGCATTATGGGCTGTTATTACACATTATGTCACAATACTTATGCCTATTCTCTCTTATTTTACAAGGTTTACATAAAGAGGGAGAATGCCGGCAGCTGGGATTCTGGGCCAGAAAAGGAGCAAATATTATAGACCTATTCTGCACAGCTCCAAAAGTCCTGAAACTTCACGGATGAAGTTTTCCAAATATATAAAAAATACTGAGCGCAAGAACCTCACCACAGGGGCCACACCCTTCCCACGAGGGTGGGGGGCGCGCCCTACCCCCCTAGGCGCACCCCTACCTCGTGGGTCCCCTGGAGGCCCTCCGGTGGCCATCTTTTGCTATATGGAGTCTTTCGATGGGAAAAAAAGCATAAGCCATCTTCTTGGACGAAACGCCGCCGCCATGAGGCGGAACCTTGGCGGAACCAATCTAGGGCTCTGGCAGAGCTGTTCTGCCGGGGTAACTTCCCTCCCAGAGGGGGAAATCATTGTCATCATCATCACCAACGCTCCTCTCATCGGGAGAGGGAAATCTCCATCAACATCTTCATCAGCACCATCTCATCTCAAAACCCTAGTTCATCTCTTGTATCCAATTCTTGTCTCCAAGTCCGGGATTGGTGCTATTAGGTTGCTAGTAGTGTTAATTACTCCTTGTAGTTGATGCTAGTTGGTTTAATTGGTGGAAGATCATATGTGCAGATCCTATATGCATATTAATACCCCTCTGATTATGAACACGTTTATGCTTTGTGAGTAGTTACTTTTGTTCCCGAGGACATGGGAGAAGTCTTGCTATTAGTAGTCATGTGAATTTGGTATTCGTTCGATATTTTGATGAGATGTATGTTGTCTCTCCTCTAGTGGTGTTATGTGAATGTCGACTACATGACACTTCACCATTATTTGGGCCTAGAGGAAGGCATTGGGAAGTAATAAGTAGATGATGGGTTGCTAGAGTGACAGAAGCTTAAACCCTAGTTTATGCGTTGCTTCGTAAGGGGCTGATTTGGATCCATATGTTTCATGCTATGGTTAGGTTTACCTTAATACTTTTATTGTATTTGCGGATGCTTGCAATAGAGGTTAATCATAAGTGAGATGCTTGTCCAAGTAAGGGCAGCACCCAAGCACCGGTCCAACCACATACCAAATTATCAAAGTACGGAACACGAATCATATGAACATGATGAAAACTAGCTTGATGATATTCCCATGTGTCCTCGGGAGCGCTTTACATCATATAAGAGTTTGTCCAGGCTTGTCCTTTGCTACAAAAGGATTGGGCCACCTTGCTGCACTTTATTTACTTTTGTTACTTGTTGCTCGTTACAAACTATCCTATCACAAAACTATCTGTTACCACTTATTTCAGTACTTGCAGAGAATACCTTGCTGGAAACCGCTTATAATTTCCTTCTGCTCCTCGTTGGGTTCGACACTCTTACTTATCGAAAGGACTACGACAGATCCCCTATACTTGTGGGTCATCACTTATCCCATTGCAAGAAAGATCAATCTAGTAGGCCAAACCAAACTGATAATTCGAAGAGACTTGCAAAGATAAACCAATCATACATAAAATAATTCAGAGGAGAATCAAATATTGTTCATAGATAATCTGGATCATAAACCCACAATTCATCGAATCTCAACAAACACAACGCAAAAGAAGATTACATCGAATAGATCTCCAAGAAAATCGAGGAGAACTTTTTATTGAGATCCAAAGAGAGAGAAGAAGTCATCTAGCTAATAACTATGGACCCGAAGGTCTGAAGTAAACTACACACTCATCACCGGGGAGGCCATGGAGTTGATGTAGAGGCCCTCCGTGATCAATGCCCGCTCTGGTGGAGCTCCGGTAAAGGCCCTGAGATGAGATCTCTCGAGTACAGAAGGTTGCGGCGGTGGAATTAGGTTTTCGTGGTGCTCCTGAATGTTTGGGGGGTACGTGGATATATATAGGAGGAAGAAGTACGTCGGTGGAGCAACGGAGGGCCCACGATGGTGGAGGGCGCGCCCAGGGGGGTAGGCGCGCCCGCCTGCCTCGTGCCTTCGTCCCTTGGTTCTTGATGCCCACTCCAAGTCTCTTGGATCACGTTTGTTGAGAAAATCACGTTCCCAAAGGTTTCATTCCGTTTGGACTCCGTTTGATATTCCATTTCTTCGAAACCCTAAAATAGGCAAAAACAAAAATTTGGGTTGGGCCTCCGATTAGTAGGTTAGTCCCAAAAATGATATAAAAGTTTAAAATAAAGCCCATTAAGATCCAAAATAGATAATATAATAGCATAGAGCAAACAAAAAATATAGATACGTTGGAGACGTAGAAGCATCCCCAAGCTAAATTCTTGCTCGTCCTCGAGTAGGTAAATGATAAAAAAGAATAATTTTCGATGTGGAATGCTTTATAACATAGTTCTCAATGTAATTTTCTTTATCGTGGCATGAATGTTCACATCCATAAGATTCAAGATAAAAGTTTAATATTGACATAAAAATAATAATACTTCAAGCATACAAACTAAGCAATCATGTCTTCTCAAAATAACATGGCCAAAGAAAGTTATCCCTACAAAATCGTATAGTCTGGCTATGCTCTATCTTCACCACACAAAATATTTAAATCATGCACAACCCCGATGACAAGCCAAGAAATTGTTTCATACTTTTGATGTTCTCAAACTTTTTCAATCTTCACGCAATATATGAGCGTGAGCCATGGATATAGCACTATAGTGGAATAGATGGTGGTTGTGGAGAAGACAAAAAAGGAGAAGATAGTCTCACATCAACTAGGCGTATCGACGGGCTATGGAGATGCCCGTTTATAGATATCAATGTGAGTGAGTTGGGATTGCCATGCAACGGATGCACTAGAGCTATAAGTGTATGAAAGCTCAACAAAAGAAACTAAGTGGGTGTGGATCCAACATGCTTGCTCACGAAGACCTAGGGCATTTTGAGGAAGCCCATCATTGGAATATACAAGCCAAGTTCTATAATGAAAAATTCCCACTAGTATATGAAAGTGATATCATAGGAGACTCTCTATCATGAAGATCATGGTGCTACTTTGAAGCACAAGTGTGGAAAAGGACAGTAACATTGTCCCTTCTCTCTTTTTCTCTCATTTTTTCTTTGGGCCTTCTTTATTTTTTTCTTTTGTCCTCTTTTCTTTTCTTTTTATTTTATTTTATTTTTCGTCCGGAGTCTCATCCTGACTTGTGGGGGAATCATAGTCTCCATCATCCTTTCCTCACTTTGGACAATGCTCTAATCTCATGATCATCACACTTTATTTACTTACAACTCAACAATTAAAACTCGATACTTAGAACAAGATATGACTCTATGTGAATGCCTCCGGTGGTGTACCGGGATGTGCAATGATGCATGAGTGACATGTATGAAAGAATTGTGAATGGTGGCTTTGCCACAAATAGGATGTCAACTACATGATCATGCAAGTAATATGACAATGATGAAGTGTGTCATAATAATGGAATGGTAGAAAGTTGCATGGCAATATATCTCGGAATGGCTATGGAAATGCCATAATAGGTAGGTATGGTGGCTGTTTTGAGGAAGGTATATGGTGGGTTTATGGTACCGGAAAAAGTTGCGCGATACTAGAGAGGCTAGCAATGGTGGAAGGGTGAGAGTGCGTATAATCCATGGTCTCAACATTAGTCATAAAGAACTCACATACTTATTGAAAAAATCTACAAGTTATCAAAGCAAAGTATTATGCGCATGCTCCTAGGAGGATAGATTGGTAGGAAAAGACCATCGCTCGTCCCCGACCGCCACTCATAAGGGAGACAATAGATAAATAAATCATGCTCCGACTTCATCACATAACGGTTCACCATGCGTGCATGCTACAGGAATCACAAACTTTAACACAAGCATTTCTTAAATTCACAACTACTCAACTAGCATGACTATAATATCACCATCTCCATATCTCAAAACAATTATCAAGTAACAAACTTCTCATAGTATTCAATGCACTTGTATGAATGTTTTTATTATTGCCATGTTGTTGCAAAGGACTCTCAAAATAATATAAGTGAAGCATGAGAGAACAATAGTTTCTGTAAAATAAAACAACCGCTGTGCTCTTAAAGATATAAGTGAAGCACTAGAGCAAAAACTATATAGCTCAAAAGATATAAGTGAAGCAGTCTCTATCAAAAGGTGTGTAGAGCAAGGATGATTGTGGCAAACTTAAAATCAAAGACTAAAATCAAACAAGACGCTCCAAGCAAAACACATATCATGTGGTGAATAAAAATATAGCTCCAAGTAAAGTTACCGATAGACGAAGACAAAAGAGGGGATGCCTTCCGGGGCATCCCCAAGCTTAGGCTTTTTGGTGTCCTTGAATTTTACCTTGGGGTGCCATGGGCATCCCCAATCTTAGGCTCTTTCCACTCCTTGTTCCATAATCCATCAAATCTTTACCCAAAACTTGAAAACTTCACAACACAAAACTCAAAATAGAAAATCTCATGAGCTCCATTAGTGAAAGAAAACAAAACACCACTTCAAGGTCCTGTCATGAACTTATTATTGATTTATATTGGTGTTAAACCTACTGTATTCCAATTTCTATATGGTTTATAAACTCTTTTACTAGCCATAGATTCATCAAAATAAGCAAACAGCACAAGAAAAACAGAATCTGTCAAAAACAGAACAGTCTGTAGTAATCTATAGCTAACGCAACTTCTGGAACCCAAAAAATTCTAAAATAAATTGATGGACGTGAGGAATTTATCTATTAATCATCTGCAAAAATAATTAACTAAATATCACTTTTCAAATAAAAATGGCAGCAATTCTCGTGAGCGCTAACGTTTCTGTTTTTTACAGCAAGATCAAAAAGACTTCCCCCAAGTCTTCCCAACGGTTCTACTTGGCACAAACACTAATTAAACACAAAAAACACAACAAAAACAGAGGCTAGATAAATTTTATTAAATAACAGCAAGGAATAATATTGGGTTGTCTCCCAACAAGCGCTTTTCTTGACAGCCTTTTAGCTAGGCATTGATAATTTCAATGATGCTCACATGAAAGATAAGAATTGAAACACAAATAGATCATCATAAAACACGTGACAAACACATCTAAGTCTAACATAATTCCTATGCATAGGCATCTTATAGGCAAACAAATTATAGCAAGCAAAAACTAGCATATGCAAGGAAGCAGAAAGAAACAATAGAAATCTCAACATAACGAGAGGTAATTTAGTAACATGAAAATTTCTACAACCATATTTTCCTCTCTCATAATAATTTTATGTGGGATCATTAGAAAATTCAACAAAATAGCTATCACTTCAAATATTTTCAACACAATCCACATGCATGCAAAGTTGACACTCTTCCAAAATAGTGGGATTAACATTAACTGAAGTCATGACCTCTCGAAACCCACTTTTATCAAAAAAATCATAAGATTGAACATTCTCCAAATATGTGGGATCTAAAGTTGACACTATTCCAAACGCACTTTTAATAATATTGCAAACACTATTATCAATCTCATAATCATCATGGGGCTTAAATAAATTTTCAAGATTGTAAGAAGAATCACCCCAATCATGATCATTGCAAGAAGTAGAGGACATAGCAAAAATAGTGAGGGAGTCCTGGATTAGGGGGTCTCCGGACGGCCGGACTATATCCTTTGGCCGGACTGTTGGACTATGAAGATACAAGATTGAAGACTTCGTCCCGTGTCCGGGTGGGACTCTACTTAGCATGGAAGGCAAGCTAGGCAATACGGATATGTATATCTCCTCCTTTGTAACCGACCTTGTGTAACCCTAGTCCCCACCGGTGTCTATATAAACCTGAGGGTTTAGTCCGTAGGACAACATACAATCATACCAAAGGCTAGCATCTAGGGTTTAGCCTCTACGATCTCGTGGTAGATCAACTCTTGTAATACTCATATCATCAATATCAATCAAGCAGGACGTAGGGTATTACCTCCATTAAGAGGGCCCGAACCTGGGTAAACATCGTGTCCCCTGCCTCCTGTTACCATCCGCCCTAGACGCATCTACTGTTTTATATAGACACTGACATTGGTAACGATGCCGTCATCGGGACCCCCTACCCGAGATCCGCCGGTTTTGACACCGACATTGGTGCTTTCATTGAGAGTTCCACTGTGCCGTCACCATAAGGCTCGATGGCCCCTTCGATCATCAGTAACGATGCAGTCCAGGGTGAGGTGTTCCTCCCCAGACAGATCTTCGTATTCGGTGGCTTCGCACCGCGGGCCAATTCGCTTGGCCATCTGGAGCAGATCGAGAGCTACGCCCCTAGCCATCAGGTCAGGTTCGGAAACTTAAACTACACTTCCGATATCCGCGGAGACTTGATCTTCGACGGATTCGAGCCCATATCAGGTACGATGCACAATTACGACAAGCATGATGTAACTCTGCTGTCGGACAGTGTTCGGGGGATCGCATCTGCATCTACTCCGGCCTTTAATCCGGAGCTAATTGCGCCATCCGAGGACGGAGGGATAGACCCCGCCATGGAGGCCGCACTCTCAATGGCGATGGAGCCGGATACTGACTTCACCCCTTACGAGAGCCATGTCGCCAAACCACTGGATTCGTCTCCAGCCACGGACTCCGAGCCGCCTGCATCCGTGCCTATCGAATCCGACTGGGCGCCGATAATGGAGTTCACCTCCACGGATATCTTTTAGCACTCGCCTTTCGGCGATTTGCTAAATTCATTAAGGTCTCTCTCCTTGTCAGGAGAACCTTGGCCGAACTATGTTCGGCTAGAATGGGATGCGGACGACGAAGAAATTCGCTGCCCACCCACCACCCACTTAGTAGCCACTGTCGGCGATTTAACCGACATGCTCGACATCAACGGTATGGACGACGATGTAGGAGACGCACAGGAACCACCGCCCATAGGGCGCTGGACCGCTACCTCACACTACAAAAAAAAGACACATCCATGACATTTGGGGCCGAACGAATTTTTTTATCATACATATAACACTTCTATGACGATAATTGTGACAAAACCCGGTATCATCATAGATGTGGTGGGCTCCTACTTCTATGACAAAAAATCATGACAGAAAATGGGCTTTTCGTCCTGGGTGGGCCGGAGACGTAGCTGCATGACATTCTTTGGGCCGTCCATGACGGAAAAAACCGTGGTAGAAGCGAGGGGGAGGAAAATTTCGGGGAGTTCCCAGTTACAACTGGAGGTCGGGGGCCGAGCGATGTGCGTTTCTCTCGTACACGTACGCGCGTGTGTGCGAGGCGTTGGCTCTAACTGAACCCGAGCGAGGCGTTGGGCTCTAACTGAACCCGAGCGATTGCACTGCAGGCTATGCGCTACTGAACCCGAGCGATCAATTGATGGATGTTAACTGAACCCGATCGAGCGATTCCTTCGCTACTGCTGCTAACTGAAGCCGATCGATGTTGCCTCTGGGATGAACAGTGAACGT
>NC_041384.1:764512508-764524626 GCF_002162155.2 Triticum dicoccoides | reverse complement strand
TGAATAGTGAGCGGTGGCATTGCCTCTGGATGAACAGGACCCCGTGGTGTAGTGGAGGGCTGGATGAACAGTAGACGGTGGAGGGGTGGTTGAACAGTAGCTGGTGGAGTAGCGCGCGGTGGAGGCTGGATGAACAGGAGCCCGTGGAGGCTGGAGGAGGTCGACGGTGGAGATGAACAGTATCCCGTGGACTCCCGTTTTGCAGTACGCCACACCCCTCCCGATGAACAGGACCCCCGTTTCGACCGTAGGAGGTCTGTTTCCTCCGTTTTGCGGTACGCCACACCCCTCCCGATCAACGGGACCCCCATTTCGACCGTAGGAGGTCCGTTTCCTCCATTTTGCGGTACGCCAGACCCCTCCTGATGAATAGGATCCTGTTTCGAACGTGGCCGGTCGAACACAAGGCCGTTTCCTCCGTTTTGTGGCATGCCAGGCCTCATTTCCATCGCCTGTTCCGTCCAAGCCCTCTCGATGAACACGACCACGCATTCCGTTCCGACCCAGCCTGTTGGCTCCCACGCGTTCTGTTGCCTCCCGATGAACACGACGCATTTCGTTGCCTCCCCATGAACACGACGCATTCCGTTGCCTCCCCATGAACACGATGACGACGCTATTTCTCCGTTCCGACCCAGCCATGTACACGAGCCATGGCCGTACGTATGCGCGAGTAGGCGTTCGAGACTCTGCCCGTATGTACACATACGTGGCCGTATTTTCTTTCTTGCACCCTGGCCGCTGTACGTACGTGTACATGCTACGTGCGCGCCTCTACTACGACACGTGTGCGCCTCTACATCGACCAGTATGTACGTACATGTTCGCGACCGGAATGACAACGCTACGTACGCTTCGACCAGGTGGGTCCCGACTGTCAGGCACTTCCTTGCCTGCGAAGATTTAGCTGGTGGGTCCCAGTAGTCGGGGGGGCGAATTGTTTTTTTTTTGCTCGAACGCACTTCCTTGCGTGCGAAGGTGTAGCTGCTGGGTCCCAGCGGTCAGGGGGGCGAATCGTTTTTCTTTTGACCGGACACACTTCCTTGTGTGTGAAGCTGTAGCTGGTGGGTCCCAGCAGTCGGGGGAGAATTGTTTTTTTCCGGATGCACTTCCTTGCGTGCGAAGATGTAGCTGGTGGGTCCCAGCAGTCAGGGGGTGAATCGTTTTTTCGGATGCGCTTCCTTGCGTTCGAAAATGTAGCTCGTCGGTCCCAGCAGTCAGGGGGCGAATCATTTTTTCGAAAAATACGGTGGCCCGTCCGGTGGGTCCCCGCTGTCAGGTGGAGGAATAATTATTTTGCGCGTAATAAGGAGGCACTTCCTTGCGGTTGCCGTGGACCCAGCTGTCAGCCTCTCCACGTACAGTCCACGTCCGATGAAACTCGTTACTTGACCACGTTGACCACGTCGCGCCAAGAGCACCAGGGCGGTGGACGACAGCGAGGCCTAGGAAGGGGACGACGCGGAGCCGGGGAAGACGCGGCAGTGGATGCACACGCGGAGAGGAGTACAAAGGTTCACTGGTTCGGCTGCGCTGCCGTCGCCGCAGAATAACAGGGGTGTGGGTGAGTGGAGGGATGGCCTGGCCAGCGGTGGGGGTAGTAGGGGGCGGTGAGGCCTCCGCGGCAGCACAACCGGCCATGGGAGGCAGGAGCAGGCGGCACGGTCGGCGCTGCTTTGGGCGGCTAGAGCAAGAAGACCAGAGTTTGAAGAAGCACGACGGTTGTTGGATGGACATCGTACGGTCACTGCAGCTAGAATCGTTTATATTGAGTAAGTTGACAAAGCCCTTGGTACGTCAACTTAGTAGGCCCACATGTCAGCTTCCGAAACGGTGCGCCCCAGATGTCAGGGGGAGGAATCATTTTTTGGGTGGGTGAAGCTAGAATATCTTAGATTGAAGAAGAAGCACGGCATCCATTGGATGGACATCCAATGGCCACTGCTGCTAGAACCATGTGTTGACTATAAGTTGACAAAGCCTTGCATACGCGTCAACTCTGTTTTTTAGGGGACGCGTCAACTTAGTAAGGCCAGAAGTGTGTGGCAGAGAACGTATAGCACATTTGAGATTTGTAAGAATGTGTAGCCCTTTTTTGAATTCTAATGGAATTTACTACAGCCCATTTATAGTTTGTTAAAAGTACAGCCCATTTCAACCAACCGTTCAAAACAGAATTCAATAAAATTTCCCACATTTTGATGGGATCTGAAATATTTTTATCCCGAAATTTCTAGTCAGATTAAATACAATTTCAATATAAATTTATATTACGTAAAACTCCAACTAAACATTGCTCTCGCAACAATTAATGAAATTAAAATTTTCAATATCCAAAAATAATATTTTATAAAGTAATCACGTGTTTGGTGCATTTTTCATAGTTACTGCCAAGTTTTTATAATTACATCCCATTTATTATTTATTAAAGCCCATTTTCTTGTTAAGCCTAATGCATCCCTCCTAGGAAAGATTTGCAGCCCAGCGGGGCGGAGAATAACAACTTGACCTTGCCCGGGTATTCCTAAAAAAAACTATAGCTGGCCTAGCCATTTTCATCTTGAAAAAATTAATAACTGGGCTGGATATCTGGCCTGGGCTAGACGGGCCACAACCCGCCCAGTTAATACCTGCAGCGATGTTTTTGTTGTTGTTCAGAGGAGAAAAATTAATATCTGGGCTAAACATCGAAAAACTCTGCAGTGCTCACACCTCAAAAACACAAATACTACTCGAGCTACTTGGTCCCAGCTGTCGGCCGCTTCTTGTGCAATTCTCTCGTTTATTGACTACTCCCTCAATTCAAAAATCTCACCAACCATGGTAGATGATTAGTGGTGGAATATTTTTTGTACTTTGCAAAAGCACCCAATTAATGCTCTTGTTTTCCTCAAAAAATTATGTTTACGAATGCATTAATTGCGATGCATGCATGCATAAAGTGCATGCATTGGTCAGTTTTCCCTTAATACTTGCATGCAATGATTTAATGCACCTTGAAGTCTGAACATGTGATGGGGAACAACCAAATTGAGCCTTATAAAATGGAAAAACTAAAATTTGAGATAAGCCCTATAAACCGGAAAGGAGGGAGTACTACATAGGTTGACAATGGTGTGGGACCATGATGTCAGGAAACTAGGAGGAAGCAAAATAAATTATATATATATACACTTGCGTATGAGAGGCTATGGACCTGGTGGGTCCCAATTGTCATCATCTTCAAGTAAAGTAATCTCCTCGCCCCCGCGCGCTTTCCACCCGAAACAGTCAGTGCCGCCCTCCCTGCTTGCGGGTGCAGGCGATTGCTCCGCCTTCAAAAGACACAAGTGTCGTCCATCCATACATCTGCCACCCACATTAATGATACGCGGTTGCTGAGGCGGCTACTCTGGCGCAACACCTCCGTCCCTCCGCCCACCCACCATTGCTATATAAATTGCTGGGCCGGCCATTGCTGCAGTCATGCGCATCAGTTCCCTTTCTCCTGTCCACACCACTACTGCCCACCATGGCTTCCTCGCGCTCCAGCGCTCTTGGGATGGGCGGACGACGGACCACAAGTAGATGGCAGCCATTGCTGCCGACTGGCTGGCCGGCAGGTAGCCGGAGGACGACGACGTCCCAATGGAGAACATGGTAGTCAACGATCCGGCGCCAACCCCCTCCTCCGCGCCATCCTCGCCGGTGCATTGCACCATGACCATCGGCGACGCTCCAGCAGTTCCGGGAGGTGCAGGCCGACGCCGCCTACGACCACCATCTCCTCGAGGAGCACCTGCAGGCGGAGGAGCAGATCGCCACGGAGCGGGCGGAGCAGGAGGCGATGCTCGACTCGTACCGCTCTGCCCGCAAGGGCCGCCTCGAGCGCTGGCGGTACCGCACGTAGGTGGCGGAACCTGCGGCCGCCTACAAAGAGGCTAGCAAAGAGGGTGATGAAGTGGGTGAGGCGCTGTTTGTGGAGACTGAGGATGAGGCAGAGGACAATGCCGGCTCCAACGAGTCCCCGCTCTGCTGGCGTCGATGAGGCCTTGCTCCGCCGAGGCCCCGCGGTGCCAACAACAAGGCAGAGGACACCGCCGGCTCCGCCGAGGCCCCACCCCGGCAACAACGAGGCAGAGGACACCACCGGCTCCGCCGAGGCCCCGCCCCGCCAACAACGAGGCCGAGGGCATCGCCGGCTCCGCCGAGGCCCCGCCCCGCTGCCAACGAGGCCGCGCCACACAGAAAACAAGGAAGAGTAGACACGGTAGGTCGCCGTCGCTTGGGTCCAAGTAAGGCCACCGCTGCTACCCTCTGGTTGAAGCCAAGCTAGGCGGGTTGACTATTGACGGTCGGTTAGCTTCTTGGCAGCGACGTGGAGTCGGAGAGCTGCGCTGGAGAAGAACGCTACTTCTACTTAATAGCTGGTGCAGTTGGCTAACTGACACATGGGCCCTACAGGCCACATGTCAGTTACGCAACTGCACCTGCAGTTAAGTCACTGAAGCTTCTATTCGGCTCAACGGGACACAGGTTGGTAGCTTCAGTTAATTAATTATACCTCCAGCGCACCGCTTTTTAGTTGAAGAATGTATGAAATGTAATGAAATCCGGCATGTTTATATGAATTCTGACCATGTCTGAATGAATTTATTTCGATTAGTTCAAATTCCTGTATCACTGGCATTGGATGAACATGCAAAACAATACGTACTAGCATTATTCCCAGGGTGATCACCTCATTTGCAGCAGTTTCACATGTACTCCCTCCGGTCCTTTCTAGTCTGCATACAAGTTTTGTCTACAGTCAAAGTATCTCTACTTTGACCAATCTTATAAAATAAGTATGCACTTTCACAATGTGCGAAGTAAAAAGGAACAGAAGGAGTACAAAGAGTTTGAGTAGCTCTCTACATTGCAATCAAACACACAGGCCTGGCAATTCATAGAGAACATTCAAAACAATCGATGATTATGCATCTCAGCAACTCACATGTCAGAGGTAATATTTACTTCACAACTAAAGAATAAAGAAAAAATTGATTGATGCTGCTGACAGCAAAGGGCGTCCCATTTGAAAATATCAAACGCATGTCTTGTTAAAATCAATGAGCAAAATTTGACAAGGTTGTCCCTTTCCAAAATATCAAATGCCTATGATTGTGGAATTGGCAGGGTTTGCCATCAGTTCGGATATTGACATGGCACCTCGTGCTAAATAAACCAGCTGTTCTTTTTGTGCAGTTCCACCAAAATCAACCAAATTCGCGCGTAGCTTGTATGATTTCGCCCTTATATGTTGCAACGCCTTGAACTTATCGGCACCACCTTTCTTGTGGTGGAAATGAATGATTCGATGTATTCATGAACATTTTGTGCAGTTCCCATTGAAATCAAGCTGAGCACCCCTGTTTGCACAAATACAAAAAAGTGATTAGTATAAACCAAACTGTACTATGAATTGACAGTTTCAACAGGCACATGCATGGTCCATGTAGAGCACGCTTTTAGAAAACTGGAACTCACCAGAAAGAATCCTAGAAGAACATTGTACTCGCGCATCACATCAAAAAGATGGAGATTTGTCAGTCCTTCTGAGCTGAAGTTAGTTTGGTCTTGTGGGGAGTAATGTAACCATCCTTCAACTGCTCCTTCTGATGAGAAGATAGACATGGCTTCTTCATCCTGGCATAATCGGAGCTAGTCACTTCACGTACTCCATATTCTTCTTCAGAGGAAAATTATCTTGTTGTGCAAAGACAAGAGGAGTACTAAATGCTAGCATCCCTGTTTGCTCGAAAAAAAGGAAAGGAAATATTTAAAACAACACATATGAAGCACTTCTCAAGGACAATACCACTTTTTCATGACAGTATCTAAACAGTAGCACAACACCAATAGAGATGACAAAGCTCAGTCATATGGATGAAATCAGTGGCGAGTACCAACCTTTGTCATGAGGCTTATTGTGTAGAGAATACAGATGAAGCACTTCTCCGGAACCATCTATTGCTATCTACGGTGGTGGCCATGCTTACTATATACTCCTCGACTAGTTTAATGTTTCCAACATCTTCTTGTGTAGTTCCACTAAAATATATGGTATCTTCAAAGAAGATCCCTGTTTGCACAAGTTGAGATAATTACATATTACATTAAGAGTGGCATCAAATCAGTGGCAAAACAATTGCTCGTTCCAGCCATAGCAATAAATTAAGATGCAAAACTATATCATTACTTGTGTCATCACAGTTCCAGTGCTTCATTACAGCACCGGGAGTTGATTTTTGTTTTTCTTCCGCTTGTTCTTCCCCTTCATCACTTGGTTCAATAAAAGACAAGCTTCGCCTTCAATGTAAGATTTGGCACGTCAATTAGGGAGCACAAGTATACTACTAAACTTAATTTTCTGATGAAAGTGGCAAAATAGAGGCCAACAGTTGTGAAATATCCTTATCTTACATCAATGGGATATTATGGTGCACATACAGATTGGAAGCCTTGTCTCCATTTGTGCAGTTCACTAAAATCAAGCAACATTATCGTACAAGTAGAACAACATATGAAAGAACACTGCAGAATCATGTGAAAGAAGGCTAGTACTGACCTCTCATGATGCGGAATTCAAACAACTCACAAGAAGAAGATCTGAACCAAATTCGCCTTAACGGATATGAAGTAAGATCTCCTCTTGTGCAGTTCCAGTAAGATCAAGCAACGTTGTCGGTGTGACATTTTGGTTGAACTGCACAAAACACTCTTAAAACAGAAGTGTTTTGTGCAGTGCAACAAAAGGTCACAATGGCAACGAGGTGATGTAGATAACCCTGTTTACACAGAAGTTCAAAGGAAACAATTAGTGGTCAATAACGGTGGATGACACAGAAGCCAACAAAAAGAAGCATCCACCTTATCTAAATGGGAAAGAAAGCAAGACAGTAGCATTTCTCAAACAGTGGCATTGATTAATATTAACAATAAAATTCGTTAAACATGTAATTTGCTTTTAACTGTGGCATTGCATCAATTTTCCAACGGCATTATTAGAGGGTGTTTGTTTACACGGACATTTTCATGTAGGGACTAAAAAAACTCCGTGTCAGTCCCATCTAAACCAAACAGGAGGGACTTTTTGGGACTAAAAGTGGGCATTTGGTACTAAAGAAAGAAGACCCCGAGGGAGTCTTTTTGGGACTCTTTCCAACAGTTGCCCCTGCCACGCATCACACCTTGTCTCTATTAGTTCATTACGAGGGGTAACATGGTCTTTTAGTATGTCATTTAATAACCTCTAGTCCATGTTTAGTCCCTGGAACCAAGCAGGTAGGGACTAGGGAGTTTTTAACCAAACAGGGCCTTAGATTAATAACAGCTAATGAGTTGCACGGGACAGTGGACGCACCAGCACCATGTGCATCTACCGATCTACTGTGGTCATGCATAGTCTGTTACAACAAAGAACAAACAACCAAGGAGCATATGTGTTGGTCCCAGTTTGGTTATCTTTAGACACCTTTCCCTATGTGAGCGCAACAAATCTAGTCCTGCTCAAACTCTACAACCTTGTCCCTTCCTTTCCTTTTTGAACTAGTACTTTCGCCCCTTCCTTTCCTCTTTGAACAACATCCTAGATTTATGCGATACAACTTTCCACACTACTTTCCCCCATTCCTTTCCTCTTTGAACCACGTCCTAGATTCATGCTATACAACTTTCCCCCTTCATTTCCTCTTTGAGCCACGTCCTAGATTCATGCTATATACAACTTTTCCCACTACTTTCCCCCACTCCTTTCCTCTTTGAACCACGTCATAGATTCATGGTATACATGCAGCTAGAGCAATGCATGTGGAGTAAGTAAATTATACCTTAAGGTTCTTGGGGCATGGTTCGGTGGGCGACGGGGCGGCGGCGAAGAAGAAGGGGTCGGAGACCCTCCCGCGCCGCCGCTGGGTGGAAAGTGAACAGCTGCGCCGGTAGTCTCTCGCCGATGACGACAGCGTTAAGCCTCCTTCCCTTCCCGGCGGACGGATCCTGCCGGCTTTTTGAGCAGCAGTGAGGGGAGAGAGAGGTGTGTGAAGAGAGCAACTACAAGTGCTGAGGCTCCAGCGTGTATATATATACTAGAGAGAGAGAGTGTGAAGTGTGCAAACCCTAGAAAACATTTTGACAGTCAAAGAATCCTCCTTGCACAAATTATGCTCAAGTGTAGTTATCGAACCCGAGACCTCAAGTTTGATGAGCGAATAGGCTAACCAGCTACAGAACCCTCCTGTTAGTTTCAATGAGAGGGAAATGACCTTTTATACATTCCTGCATTCATGTGACAAGCATGCCGTGTTTTTGTGTGTGTGTGTGTAGGAGTCATTGGGATTTCAATCATAATCGTGTCATGTGGCAGTCGTGGTAAGACTATCCACAGTAGTGTAGAAATAATGCAGCCGTAGTCACCTTACCTCTCTCCATGTAGTACGTTGGGTCCCACCAGTCAGAGGGTGAAACAAACAAATTAATAAGAAAAATTAAATGCGCCAGCAGTGTATCTTACCTCACACATCTCGCTACTGCTCGGGAACACTATCCAATCGATCCCTATGTTCGCTCACGTACTATTTTAAGTGAATCCTTATTATAACATGCACACAAATTTTGGGCACTTGTATTCGACTTAAGTCAGTGTGCCACCGTATCTCGTATACTTACTACTCCCTTCGTCTAGGTGTAATAAGTCACGTTAGAAGGTGCAATGGGACCAAGGTGCGTGCGTGTGTGTGTGTGTGTGTGTGTGTGTGTGTGTGTGTGTGTGTTTAACATCATGTGTGTGTTAGAGAGAGCGACAGATCGACCTACTCCTACAGAGAGATGTTGTGTAGTGTACGATTTTAGCCGCGAGAGTCGGTGCATCCGCTCGTTTCCGGGCGTGTCCAGTAGGGACATGCGGACAGCTGCCACGCCCGCTCCTGACCAGCCTGGCCCACCCAAAGCTCCTCCATCGCCCGCGCGCACTTCCCGCCCGAAACGGTTAGCGCCGCTCCAAAGAATCGGTGCCGCATTCATGCCCGGGCAGAGCGGGCGCGACCTCTCACTGGCGCAAGAGTGATGGTTGCCTCGTCCATCCAACTTACTGCTAGGTCTATGTGATTTGACGGCTCATTGGCCTTTATTACCGAGGTGGTAGAAGTGAAAACACGCAGGCTCAGTGATTACATGGCCCACCTCACACTATCACCGTGCGACACCTAACTCTTTACATAGTACTCCCTCCGTTCCTAAATATTACTAGATGAGTCCCCGCGCGTTGCCGCGGAACAGCAATATATCTCTGCGCAAAATTATCAATTTCATAGAACTAAAAAAACTCTATAACCGCATGACAAATGTGGTAGCCAAACTAAATAAACTCCCATCATCATTTAGATCATCCCACGTAAGGAAAAAAGATCAGCCAACTCCTACTGCATAATGGGATTACATTTTTCTTTTTGACATGTTAATGGGACATAAAAGTTCACTTACATGCATGCTACCGGTGCATGCTTGCATGCAGACATGTTGATGTGATTTAAAACCCACTCGCATGCATGTGCCATGGTAGTTCTGCATGCTTGCATGTGGCTTAGTGCGGAGCCTCTCAACGTCTAGATCAGACGGCTATTATGGATTGATTTACATCATCTAACGGCTACATCAATTTTGATGATGTGGCTCAAGGAGAGGATAGAGAATTCCTAGTAGTGGGGGCTAGCTATTACTAGTAGATAAGTCTTTGTAGAGATTCCACTACATACAGAACAAAATGAATGAATCTACACTTAAAATGCATCTATATACATCCGCATGTGGTTCATGGTGAAATCTCTACAAAGACTTATATTTAGGAACGGGGGAGACGGCGTACTAAGCAAGCTACTCCTTGTTCTGCGAGTTGACGGGACACATCAAAAGTACTCCAGTGTATAGAGCCTTGCCTCTAAGGTAGGCCCCACATGGTTTGCCACTTTTTTTAACATAACACGTCAAGTCGCAATTTGTTTGTTCACCCGTGGTAGACGGTCCTCCCTCCACCAAGTGGACAACCAGTACACGTGCCAAATTACCACGTGGGCTGCCTTTTTCGTACAGAAATGAGCTCCACAGTGTACCCGCGCTGGTGTGGTTGGGAAAGAGACGGGAGTACGTGCGCCGTTCATGCACCTCTTCTCTTCGTGCACGTCCCCCACCTACGTGGGTGTGTGTGAGAGATACAAACCGCGTTCATGAGTGTTCTTTGTTTTGGTGTGAGGGTGGGGTGGGGGTTGATTTCGTGAATTATTTGTGGGAATATGTGTCGATGACGTCTCAAACAAAATTTTGCATGCAATGTGTGTGAAATGGAGGCCTATCCATATCATACATAGAGGGTCGGGCAATCCACGATAAGAGAGGGAGGGGTCATAGCTATCGATAGAGTCGAACAGAGGATCAAGTGGGTGGGTGCGAGATCGATGAAGAGAGCCATCGAAATTGTGTGTGTGTGCAAGTCAAAGATACACTACTAGGAAAAGGGATATAGATGGAATTGACACTAACACTAGTATAAAAGGGGCCTATTGTCCCGGTTGGTGAGGGCCTTTAGTCCCTGTTCGTGAACCGGGACTAAAGGGTCGGTACTAATGCCCTGACCCTTTAGTCGAGGTTCAATCCAGAACCGGGACTAAAGGGCGCGGCCACGTGGAGCTCCACCTTTAGTACCGGTTGGTAACACGAACCGAGACTAAAGGAAATTTTATGATTTTTTTTGAATTTTTTTTTATTTTCAAATTTCTGAATTATTTTAACCTCTAGTCTGTAATCACCACCCCTCATCACTTCTCAATTTATCCTCTAATCACCGCTCATCATTCCAAATCATCTAACTTCCCAAACGGTCACCCATCCTCTCACTCCCCCAGCCTAAGCATGCTTAACTTCCGGGTTCTATTCTCCCTCGCTCCAAGTCTGCACTTGTTGTTTTCCTGACAATAGTAAGATGTCAATCCTATTAACCTTCAGGAATTTTGCTTGAGCATGAAGTGACACATTTCATTGTTTGAGTTTGAAACTATTGTTTAAAAAACAATAATTATTTAGTAACACTAATATTTCTTGAATAATTAGTTTGACCATTGTTTGACCACAGTTTGACCACAGTTTGACCAGATTTGACCAAAATTGAAATAACTAAAATAATTATTTAGTAACACTAATATTCTAGAATAATTTGTTTGACCATTGTTTGACCACTATTTGCCCACTGTTTGAAAAATTTTCGATTTTTTCCACTGTAGATCTTAAAAGCCCCATAACTTTTTTTCTATTAGGCTTTTGAGGATTTTGCAAATGTTTAAATTCGGATGTAACTTTTCGAGTAGATGATTCTTCATATAAAAAACTTTTTCATTGGAGTTAGTATGCAAAAGTTATGCCCATTTTTACAAATTTCAGAGAGATTTTGCAAATAAAGTCAAAATTCACATTTGCAAATTTTCCCAACAACTAGACCACATATCACATGAGAAACTTATTTTCTTTTATTTTTTTGACATTTCCATCATTTTCTTTTATTTTTTTTAAAACTGAAAAGGCGATCCACCGGGGGGGTAGAGTTTGAAAATGGGACCTTTAGTACTGGTTCGTGGCACGAACCGGGACTAAATGTCTCAACCCCATTAGTCCCGGTTCGTGCCTCAAACCGGGACTAAAGGTCTAATCTTTAGTCCCGGTTTGAGGCATGAACCGGGACTAAAGGTCATCGCACCCTTTAGTCCCGGTTCATGTCTTAAACCGGGACTAAAGGGCCCGAGTGAACCGGGACTAATGCCTTAGCCGCACGAACCGGGACCAATGCTCACATTAGTCCCGGTTCGTGACTGAACCGGGACTAATGTGAATATTGCCCCGTGACCATAGCCCTGTTTTCTACTAGTGTAATGGCGCACCAGACATGTGGTGCGCCATTACTATATACTAATGGCGCACCATGTGTTGGTGCGCCATTAGTGTCCAAATACTAATGGCACACCACATCCACGGTGCACCATTAGTAAAAAAAATTAATTTTTTTTTTTCAAAACTACTAATGGCGCACCGTGGGAGTGGTGCGCCATTACTAGTTGTA
>NC_041384.1:764511317-764512161 GCF_002162155.2 Triticum dicoccoides | reverse complement strand
GACCGCCTTTTCAGTTTTGAAAGAATAAAAATAAATGATGGAAATGTCAAAAAAAATAAAAGAAAATAAGTTTCCCATGTGATATGTGGTCTAGTTGTTGTGAAAACTTACAAATATGAATTTCAACTTTATTTGCGAAATCTCTCGAGAATTTGTAAAATGGGCATAACTTTTGCGTACGAACTCGGATGAAAAAGTTTTTTATATGAAAAATCATCTACTTGAAACGTTACATCCGAATTTTATATGAAAAATCATCTACCCCGTTAAACATTTTAAAAATCCTCAAAAACCTAACAGAAAAAAAGATACGGGGCTTTTAAGATCTGGAGAGGCAAAAAAATTCTAACTTACTAATGGCGCACCTACCCATGGTGCGCCATTACTATCTTCCCGCCTTCAAAATTCAAAATAAGTCAAAAAAATAAAATAAAAAGTTACTAATGGCGCACCTGCCCATGGTGCGCCATTAGTATCTTCCCGCCTTCAAAATTCAAAATAAATCAAAAAAATAAAAATAAAAGTTAGTAATGGCGCACCTGCCCGCGGTGCGCCATTACTATGCTGTATATATGGCTGGGAGTGGTCCTCTCCTCCTTACCTCTTCATTCTTATCCTCCACTCCACCTCTCCTCCACTCCATCTCCTCCACTCCTCCACTCCATCTTCCCTTCTTTCCTCCACCATACTACCCTCCTCCTCTCCGGCGACCTCCTCCTCCTCCTCTCCGGCGACCTCCTCCTCCCTCCTCTCCTCCCCTCCCCTCCCCTCACGGTTTCTCCTCCCTCCTCTGCGGTGAGCTCCTCCTCCCTCCTCTCCAGTGAGCTCCTCGTCCCTCCTCTCC
>NC_041384.1:764507629-764511202 GCF_002162155.2 Triticum dicoccoides | reverse complement strand
TCCAGTGAGCTCCTCCTCCCTCCTCTCCTCCCATCCGCTCATGGTTTCTCCTTCCTCCTCTCTGATGCGACGGTGAACTCCTCTCCGGCGACCTCCTCCTCCTCCTCTCCGGCAAACTCCTCCTCCTCCTCTCCGGCGATGTAGGCGAGCGCCTCTCCGGTGACCTCCTCCTCCTCCTCTCCGGCGAATTCCTCACCGACAAAAGAACACGGCAAAAGAACGTACAAGATCCAAAAACAGGAACAAAATTTGAAATAATATCGTGCCAAAAAACGAGCAAAAAAAACGAGCAAAAATGGGCAAAAAAATCACGATCCAGATCCAAATTCAAAATTCAAAAATAGCAATGGCGCACGGTGGGGGTTAGACGGTGCGCCACTACTATTTTCTCGCCTTCAAAATTCAAAAATACTAATGGCGCACCAATGGCCTATACTAATGGCGCACCAGTGGCCTATACTAATGGCGCACCATGGCCTATACTAAATACTAGTGGCGTGATACTAATGGCGCACCAGTGATGCGCCATTAGTAGGCACAACTGGTGCGCCATTAGTAGCCCTTTTCCTAGTAGTGATATAGGCCGACTGGCGTACCGGAACGTTAGAGGGCACATGTCAAGTTTGTGTGTGGCAGGGAGACATGACTAGAGCGCTCGATGTATCGGTGTGTGTGGGGGGGAGGAGGTGGGGGGAGGGGTAGGCAGAGGCCTAACTATATAGGTAGAACGACTCGTATATGTGTTGCAAAGGAGAGACCCAGCTATGTCTTGAGGGAGATCGGTCGACATCCATACATAACTGAAGGACGGGAAATATGATGGGACACAGAGAGAGACAGGAGAGAGAGGGGGAGGGAGATGGGTAGAGTGCTGGATGGGTGATGGAGTTGCTTCTCGAAGATGGTGGGAGAGGCCCACTAGACAAACTGAGGGTGGAATTGCAATGTTATCAATAAGAGTGGGGATGTGTTTTTGTGTGTGCCTGTGCATGATAGATCTGTCGGGACGCATCCATGGATGATGAAGGGGAACCATGTGTTTGGTAAGCAAACCTAACTAGATCGGTAGATCAATTGTTGTTTGTCGGAGGAAGGGAGAGACACAACTAATGAGGTAAATCGATTGACGTGTGGGTACAAACGAGTTATGAGGACCTAGCTAGCTATATGTATAGCGAGAGATCGGTCAGTGTAAGTCCATTTGTTAGAGGCAAATAAGGCCCATCGAGACGGATAGACATAGAGAATGGAGCTAGGATGTGGTGCGAGAGGCCCAACTACTAGCTAGATACGGGGAGGAGTATGCGGTTGTGAGATCGATGAAAAGAGGGGCGAGAGTTTACACGTGTGTCTGACCGTATGAGAGACACGAGGCAAGGACACATAAAGGAGTATATTGAAGGTGTGTGTGTGTATGTTGTAGGCAGGCATCGCTGGAGAGGTTTATCGATCGGTGTGTGTACGAAAGGAGTTGTGGAGACTCTGGGAGAACGACCTAAAGAAGAAGAAAAAATGAATGTGCCCAATGTATAGAATGCCGAGGGAGGGGGAGGGCGTGTGCATTCACGAGAGAAAGTTAGTGGTAGCTACAAAGGTTAGAGGATTGTGTGGGTGTAAGAGACTAACAAATATCATAATTTGGTATGAAAGCGGATTCATATATCTGAATAGGAGAGCATAGTGTTTTAAACATTGCATGCATGAATATAGCGGTGATACACGTGTTGTGCACATGTTATACCATAATGTAATAATGCATGGTGTTTGCAACTCACAGCTAAATGCCGAACAATCTAAACCATACTATACATCGAACAATCTCACATTTTATTTGAATTTGTGATAATGTGTGGTGTTTGCAGCTTACAACTAAATATCGAACAATCTAAACAATAATATATATCGAACATTCTCACATTTTATTTGAATTTGTGGTAATGTGTGGTGTTTGCAACTCACATCTAAATACTTCTAGGCGTAGGGGGCGGGGCACCATACATAATGTGATAAACACATTATACATATGAGACATGGTTTAGATTATGAAGATCTAGCTAGAGCTAGAATGTGACTTGAAATCAAAATAAAGTGGATTCAAAAAATTTAGTTCGAGTTCATGTAGTACACATAGTTCATATGTAACTCGAGACTAATCATGTGGTGTGCTGTGAAGATAATACACAAACGATGGTTTAACTTGACAATAATGATGGTTGTAGATCTTATTAAAACAGAGAAACGAATTCAAATGCTTTGACTTCACAACAGTCATTATTGTAGATCTTATTCAAATAGAGAAACAAATTCAAATTTAGTTCATATTGAAGCGGTAGTATATACGTTCGGAATGCACTAAAACGTTCATTTGAGTAGTAGGTTGAATGCATTATACACGTAGCGAAATAATTTAATTGAACATAACATGAATTCAAAGTTTTGAATGACATTTGTAGTGCGCATTGATTTGGTACAGTACACGTTAGGCTTGTCCGGAAATTTCAACCCGCGCCTTGTTAGCCCGAAATATTTAAGATATATCTTTGTCTCATTGTGCTCCGACAACTCCCTCCATCTCAACCCGCGCCTTGCTATTCCGAAATTACAACGCGCGCGAAAACTCCCACCTCCTATGAAATCCCGACACTCGAAATGCCCGTGGTACCCCTGAACGGAAAGAACCACCTCAAATCGGTGGGGGTACTTTCGTAACTTACCCCACATTTCGGACAAGCGCGTCTCTAAGCCATGGTTCCCCAGTGCCATCCCATCCGCCCACCCATTTGTACACCGAGGCCATGAAAACCCGCGACGAAACCCCACACCCTGCTCCGTCCGCCACCCAGCCGGAGCCTCTTCCCCGATGACGTCGTCCACAGCAACACCTCGACGTCCCTCATCCACCATACCAGATGAGGATCCGTCATTGATCAAATCGTCCCGCCGGTTCAGCCACTCCGTCCTCCACCTCCAAGGAGCTGCCCCGACGTTCCCCTCGTCTTTTGCGCCACCTCCATTCCCACACCGCCGTCTTCACCCGCACCACCGGAAGAACATCATCATCACAGTTTCCTCGGATGAAGTTGTGCCCTAATCGGCGCCACCAAAGAGGTTGTACACAAATCGCTGCATTTTCTTCTTGATTCGATCTCACGGTGCTGCCGGCGCTCGGTCCCGAGCTGACACGGCGCGGCTCCATCCATGGCGGTGTCACCGGCCACTTCCTCCACGGCATCGCTCCCTCGATGGCGACGTCCACATCAGTAGGAGCTGCTGCTGCTTTAGCTCTCGCTCGCGCTGCTGCTCTGCTCTTGCTCTCGGTCCCCTGCCTGGTCTGCTCTTGCCATTGCTCTTGCTCGCGCTACTACTCTCGGTCTTGCTCTTGCTTGCGATGCTGCTCCGATTTAGCTACACTTCAGTCGACTGAATCGAATTTTAGGTCAGTCGATTTTCAGGGGGTTGGAGGGCTCGTCGGGGTGAAGGAAGAACCAGCCGCAGCGGGGAGGGGGGCTCGCCGGAGAGGTACCCCACTATCTATATTAGGGTTCAGGATGGGGGCGGTGGTCGCCGGCGGTG